>NW_028158938.1:2500-50666 GCF_964263955.1 Coregonus lavaretus | reverse complement strand
CAGCTATTTCCATGTTAAAATGTTATGGGATGCATTTTCTCCACTGTTTTGATGGTAGGCCACTCTGGTAGGCCTACATTATGATCAAATAGCCACAGTAGCCTACTTGGCCACTGTTAAAACGTTAACTTAAAGCAGTTAGAGCCTCAGTGTTCACAGTAAACATGCGCTGGAAGTTGTAACAAATTTTTACAACTATCAAGTTTGTGCTCAGCAGACCTGAATTTTGCTCAGCGCCCAAAAAATGTTGAGGGAACATTGGTGGAGAGACTTATAAATCATGAAGGACGGCTTCAGGCCAGAGCCATATATTTAGATGTATGTCTAGCCTATACACACGACTCTGCTTCAGGCTAAACGCTGCTTATCTGTCTGTAGCCTACAGCACTATGGGAAGTTCCCAATCCACCTGTGTGGACTACAGGGTTTATTAGGCCTGGATGCATGCCACTAACTGGTAATTGGTTGGGCTACAACATGGTCTTCGATCAGGTAGATCCCATTTGGTTGGGCTACAACATGGTCTTCGATCAGGTAGATCCCATTTGGTTGGGCTACAACATGGTCTTCGATCAGGTAGATCCCATTTGGTTGGGCTACAACATGGTCTTCGATCAGGTAGATCCCATTTGGTTGGGCTACAACATGGTCTTCGATCAGGTAGATCCCATTTGGTTGGGCTACAACATGGTCTTCGATCAGGTAGATCCCATTTGGTTGGGCTACAACATGGTCTTCGATCAGGTAGATCCCATTTGGTTGGGCTACAACATGGTCTTCGATCAGGTAGATCCCATTTGGTTGGGCTACAACATGGTCTTCGATCAGGTAGATCCCATTTGGTTGGGCTACAACATGGTCTTCGATCAGGTAGATCCCATTTGGTTGGGCTACAACATGGTCTTCGATCAGGTAGATCCCATTTGGTTGGGCTACAACATGGTCTTCGATCAGGTAGATCCCATTTGGTTGGGCTACAACATGGTCTTCGATCAGGTAGATCCCATTTGGTTGGGCTACAACATGGTCTTCGATCAGGTAGATCCCATTTGGTTGGGCTACAACATGGTCTTCGATCAGGTAGATCCCATTTGGTTGGGCTACACCATGGTTGTAAAGGTCGCGGATATGGTCTTCGATCAGGTAGATCCCATTTGGTTGGGCTACACCATGGTTGTAAAGGTGGCGGATATGGTCTTCGATCAGGTAGATCCCATTTGGTTGGGCTACACCATGGTTGTAAAGGTGGCGGATATGGTCTTCGATCAGGTAGATCCCATTTGGTTGGGCTACACCATGGTTGTAAAGGTGGCGGATATGGTCTTCGATCAGGTAGATCCCATTTGGTTGGGCTACACCATGGTTGTAAAGGTGGCGGATATGGTCTTCGATCAGGTAGATCCCATTTGGTTGGGCTACACCATGGTTGTAAAGGTGGCGGATATGGTCTTCGATCAGGTAGATCCCATTTGGTTGGGCTACACCATGGTTGTAAAGGTGGCAGATATGGTCTTCGATCCTTTTTTCATTTACAGGTAGATCCCTTTGATTTACATTTACATTGAAGTCATTTAGCAGACGCTCTTATCCAGAGCCACTTACACATTGGTGCATTCAACTTTGATGATGATGATGATTTGTTGTAGTAGTAGTAGTAGTAGTAGTAGTAGTAGTAGTAGTAGTAGTAGTAGTAGTAGTAGTATAGTTGTAGTAGTAGTTGTAGTAGTAATAGTAGTTGTAGTAGTGGTAGTGGTAGTAGTAGTATTTGTTGTAGTAGTGGTAGTAGTAGTAGTCGTTGTTGTAATAGTAGTAGTAGTAGTAGTAGTAGTTGTTGTAGTAGTAGTAGTAGTAGTCGTTGTTGTAGTAGGAGTAGTAGTAGTTGTAGTAGTAGTAGTAGTAGTTGTAGTAGTAATAGTCGTTGTTGTAGTAGGAGTAGTAGTAGTTGTAGTAGTAGTAGTAGTAGTTGTAGTAGTAATAGTCGTTGTTGTAGTAGGAGTAGTAGTAGTTGTTGTTGTAGTAGTAATAGTAGTTGTTGTAGTGGTAGTATAGTAGTAGTAGTAGTAGTAGTAGTAGTAGTAGTAGTAGTAGTAGTAGTAGTAGTAGTAGTAGTAGTAGTAGTAGTAGTAGTAGTAGAAGAAGTAGTAGTATGAAAAATGTATGCACTCACTAACTGTAAGTCGCTCTGGATAAGAGCGTCTGCTAAATGACTAAAATGTAAATGTAGTAGTTGTTGTTGTTGTATAGTTGTAGTTGTTGTAATAGTAGTTGTAGTAGTATAGTTGTAGTAGTAGTAGTAGTTGTTGTAATAGTAGTAGCTACATTGGTAATATTGAGTTTGCATTTATTATTACGCCCTTAATTTTGCATGCAATAATGTTTCTGTTTTTGACAATTCCACCTCTCACCACAACGTGGCGCTGCAATCAAAGTACAGACCAAAAACAAACATCGTCCTTCCGTTTCATGCTCCCCCAGTTTCCGGAAGATCCCTGTACAATGATGGAGAAAATGGAATCCTGAGACCGTCCCCAACTATTCAAGCGAATTTGTGAGAATAAAACTACGAAAGTCCAAGATAACGAATAACGACACAAATACAAGACAGGTACTGTGAAAGGATGACAAATGTAGACGTTGTTAACTCTTATTCTAAAATATAAAGTGGGTTGTTAAATTGTGGTAACCTGTTAGCTAGCTGGCGGTCTACTAACGTTAGGAGGTAGCGCTTAGCAAGCTAGCTGTCGAACTTTGGCGTAACGGCTTCGGAAGGTGTTAGCTAGCTGACCAGCTTAATCACCTAGCTAGCTAACTGGTGTTGATTATAATTCATTAGCTAACGTTAGCTAGCTGACCAGCTTAATCACCTAGCTAGCTAACTGGTGTTGAATATAATTCATTAGCTAACGTTAGCTAGCTGACCAGCTTAATCACCTAGCTAGCTAACTGGTGTTGAATATAATTCATTAGCTAACGTTAGCTAGCTGACCAGCTTAATCACCTAGCTAGCTAACTGGTGTTGAATATAATTCATTAGCTAACGTTAGTTAGCTAACAACGTGAAAAACATATATATTGAAAGGGACCTTGTTAGCTAAATAGCCAACGTTATTCGAACCTTACTGGCTTAGTTTCATGTTGGTGACAATATGTCAGTCTTCCTTATTCCGTTTACCATATAGGTAGTTAGCTAGCATTGTTTCGATGTATTCATTCATTTACTAGCTAGCTAGCCAGTTAGCCACAGTTACGCCAGTTATGAACAACAAAAACAACGTCAAATTGCTTCCATCTTGTATGCTAATACTTATATAGAGGATAACTTAATCATATATTTTTTTTGGTGTATGTGGATGTCTATATTTAGCGAACACAAAAGGCATCAAAAGAGCTAACTAACTAATTCCACAAATGACTGCAGTTTAAACGTTTCTCGTTAGCCAACGTTATATGGTCTGTTAGTTAGCCAAATGTTTATCCTGCGTTAACTAGCTAGCAAAGTTTTGTCTTGTCAACTTGAAATGTTTGCCATGGTCACAACTTGAAATAAAAAAAAGAATAATCTTGTTAGTGTATTGTTAGCTAGCAATGGTTTTGCCACGGTAAATGTTAGTTAACAGAGTTGTCTGCATCTTTTAGATGCCATTTTCAGCCAGATGCTAAGGATGTTAGCTAGCTAGCATGCTAATTGTTAGCTCACCAGATGATTCCATTTTGTTTTTCTCGACTTTGGTCTGACTGGTAAGTTGCTGATTTTTAATCGAAACACGGCATTCCGTTTAGATAATGCTTTTAAAGGAGGTGGCATTGTTGCATCGGAGTAAAGGATTACCACCAAGCCAGGAATAATTTTCCTTGATATCTGAAACGTCCTCATTAACTGTAGTTTACTGAACGTAGTTAACCTGTTTTCTGCTATTTGTTGATGAATGTCATTTAGGGGTGACTAGCTCTGCTTTTTTTTGCCTTGTCAATAACATCAAAATATGTTTTTATTAATGTGCTGCATGTCATGAATCTGATCAGTCTCCTGCCTGTGGCCTTCCCCACCACTACCCGGGCAGTCTCCTGCCTGTGGCCTTCCCTACCACTACCCGGGCAGTCTCCTGTCTGTGGCCTTCCCCACCACTACCCGGGCAGTCTCCTGTCTGTGGCCTTCCCCACCACTACCCGGGCAGTCTCCTGCCTGTGGCCTTCCCCACCACTACCCGGGCAGTCTCCTGTCTGTGGCCTTCCCCACCACTACCCGGGCAGTCTCCTGCCTGTGGCCTTCCCCACCACTACCCGGGCAGTCTCCTGTCTGTGGCCTTCCCCACCACTACCTGGGCAGTCTCCTGCCTGTGGCCTTCCCCACCACTACCCGGGCAGTCTCCTGTCTGTGGCCTTCCCCACCACTACCCGGGCAGTCTCCTGCCTGTGGCCTTCCCCACCACTACCCGGGCAGTCTCCTGTCTGTGGCCTTCCCCACCACTACCCGGGCAGTCTCCTGTCTGTGGCCTTCCCCACCACTACCCGGGCAGTGTGTTTGCTCTGCTGACCCTTTGCTGTGTCAGTCAGCTCTGCATTTCTATTCTCTACCTGTTGTTGACCCGCTACAGCCCCTTCTCTCAGCCTGCTTCCTGTCCAGGTTTCTTCCTTCTAGGGACTTTTTCCTGACTAGTTCTTGCTTCTGCTTTGCTTGCTCATTGGGGTCTAGGCCGGGCTGCTGGAACAGCCATTATTGACAACTGCTGATGTAAAAAATACATTTTGATTGATTACATTTGATAGATTATCCATAGCAGCTGGATCGTGGTGACTCAGCGATAGACAGCGTTTATCTCCCGACTTCATTCCCTTCGACACCTGATGGAGGGCTCCGACAGTTCTGAGCCGGGCGCCAGTGACCAACCAGAGGCCCAGCGCAGGCGGCAGCAGGCCCGGCTAGACCGGGAGGAGGCCTTCTACCAGTTTGTCAACAACCTGAGTGAGGCGGACTACCGGCTAATGAGAGACAACAACCTGCTGGGTACCCCAGGTAACTGCCTCTCCTTTAATACACCTGTAGTAACACCTGTTCTAAACCTATAACACACCTGTAACACTTCATTAGACAACAACCCCAGGTAACTGTAATGCATATCTCAGAGGGTTAACAGAGCAGTGTAGAGATGGATTTTCTATCTCATTTAAAAGTTAGATGTCTTCGCTTTCTTGTAAATGTAGGGCCTTGTTTTTCTACTGCAGGTTTGTGGGTTGAATGACTTTTTCGGTCAGCTTTTTTGGATTGGCTATCTAAGGTCGTTGTCCCAGGTTTGAGTTTTTCTTATCATGTCACATCCAGGCCAGTGGATTGGGAGGTGGGCAGTAAGTTTGAAGCGTCTGATAGTGGAGCACCTTTCCTGGGGAGAGTGGTGAGAGGACAGGGCCTGTCCTGGTAAGTCTGGTGGTTCTCAGTACTGTCCTGTTCCTGTGTAAACAGGAGATATACTACAGCTTTATTGGCAAATGATAGGGTATTTACGGTACTAAATGAACCAGTGTCTGTATAGTGAGTTGTAGTTTCATCCCTCCTAGGTGAGATCACAGCGGAGGAGTTGTTGAGTACTAGGGTATTTACGGTACTAAATGAACCAGTGTCTGTATAGTGAGTTGTAGTTTCATCCCTCCTAGGTGAGATCACAGCGGAGGAGTTGTTGAGTACTAGGGTATTTACGGTACTAAATGAACCAGTGTCTGTATAGTGAGTTGTAGTTTCATCCCTCCTAGGTGAGATCACAGCGGAGGAGTTGTTGAGTACTAGGGTATTTACGGTACTAAATGAACCAGTGTCTGTATAGTGAGTTGTAGTTTCATCCCTCCTAGGTGAGATCACAGCGGAGGAGTTGTTGAGTCGGCTGCAGCAGATTAAGGATGGGCCAGAGCAGCCGCAGCCTAGCATCAACAGCACTGAGACTGGAGAAGGAGGTAAGGCACGGCTGAACTTTTCATTATGTCATTCAAGCAGAAATTCAAATTTGGCTACTTTTAAAGATGGAATCCTTAATGGTGAAATTGCAACAACAACAAAGTCACTGCAAACAACACTGTCCCCCCCCCCCCCCCCCCCATTAGAATGTTGACATGTTCTGTCTTCCATTAGAACCGGCAGAAGGTCCAGAGGACCCGTCTAACGGCGACACCCTCTTGGATTGGCTGAACACCGTCAGGCGGACAGGCAACACCACCCGCAGTGGTCACCGAGGCAACCAGTCGTGGCGGGCGGTGAGCCGGACCAACCCAAACAGCGGAGACTTCCGGTTCAGTCTGGAGATCAACGTTAACCGTAACCTGGCCGAGCAGCAGGCCCGCGCCGAGGGGGAGACATTGGAGGGGGAGGGGGAGGCTCAGGAGGAAGCCCCAGCAGAAGCACCTGGCAATGGGGTGGAGGCAGGTGTCGGAGTGGAGGTCCAGCCTGAGGCAGGGACGGAGGCAGGGACGGAGGCAGGGACGGAGGCAGGGACTGAGGTGCCCATGGAGACAGGAGAGGTGCTGGAGGAACCAGTTGTGGAGGAGCTGGCTGTCATAGTGGAACCAGAAGCGGAGATGGAGCCAGAGGCTGAAGTAGAAGCAGAGATGGTACCAGAGTTAGTAGTAGAGGTGGTCCCACAGCCCCCCAGCCCTGCCGCCACCACCCCTCCTGTCTCCAGCCCTGCCATCACCACCCCTCCTGTCTCCAGCCCTGCCATCACCACCCCTCCGGTCTCCAGCCCTGCCATCACCACCCCTCCGGTCTCCAGCCCTGCCATCACCACCCCTCCGGTCTCCAGCCCTGCCATCACCACCCCTCCGGTCTCCAGCCCTGCCATCACCACCCCTCCTGTCTCCAGCCCTGCCATCACCACCCCTCCTGTCTCCAGCCCTGCCATCACCACCCCTCCGGTCTCCAGCCCTGCCACCACCACCTCTCCTGTCTCCAGCCCTGCCACCACCACCCCTCCTGTCTCCAGCCCTGCCACCACCACCCCTCCTGTCTCCAGCCCTGCCACCACCACCTCTCCTGTCTCCAGCCCTGCCACCACCACCCCTCCTGTCTCCAGCCCTGCCATCACCACCCCTCCTGTCTCCAGCCCTGCCACCACCACCCCTCCTGTCTCCAGACCAGCCAGTCCCGTGGTGCAGGCCATCCCGGCCCCAGCCACTCCCAGCCCCCCCCCTGAGGATCCTCCGCGACGGGGTCAGAGACGAGCCCGCAGCCGTAGCCCCGAGCAGCGCCGGACCAGGGCTCGCACCACACGGAGCCGTTCCCCTCTCACCCTGGACCGCCTGGACGGCCTCCCCCACCATGTACCCACCGTCGCCCCCTCACACAGCCCCGCCTCCCCGCCCCCTCAGGCCGCTGCAGAGGGAAGCTCACGGACTCGACAGCACGTTCCGTTCCGGCAGAGCACCGCAGACTATGAGGCCCAGTCAGCCGGAACAGGGTTTGACACAGGGTCTGGGACCACCCCAGAGCCCCCTACCGCCCCACCCCAGGAGGGAGCAGCAGGACCACGCCCCCCCACCATCATGCTGGACCTGCAGGTGCGTCGCGTGCGTCCAGGTGAGTACCGCCAGAGGGACAGCATTGCTAACAGAACCCGCTCACGCTCCCAGAACTCCAACAACACCTTCCTGTACGAGAGTGAGAGGGGGGGATTCCGCAGGACCTTCTCCCGGTCAGAGCGTGCAGGTGTGAGGACATACGTCAGCACCATCCGGATCCCCATCAGGAGGATCAGTGACGCAGGGCTGGGAGAGGCCACCTCTATGGCTCTACAGACCATGATACGACAGATCATGACCGGCTTCGGAGAGCTCAGCTACTTCATGGACTCAGACTCGGACTCCTCGGACTCAAACCGTGGCGCCGGTAACCCCACCGGCGCTGCCGACCTGGCCGAGGCGCTCAACACTCCCGAGGGGGGAGTAGCCGGCATGGCGGTGGGGGCGGAGCCTCCTGTCTCCGTGGGCGGGCCTAGTGTGGGAGGAGCCGGGGAGGCAAGGACAGAGGAGAGGGAGGGGGAGGAGGGGGTTGGTCTAGGTCTGGCCCCAGGGATAGGTTTAGGGGTGGGGGGTAGAGCTCGGCCCCGCGCCCCCATCAGTCTGGAGGAACCAGGGTCACTGCCCTTCCTCCGCCTTGCTCACTTCTTCCTCCTGAATGATGAGGATGAGGAACAGCCCAGAGGACTCACCAAGGAGCAGATCGACAACCTCTCCACCAGGAACTTTGGGGAGAGTGATGCTCTGAAGACCTGCAGTGTGTGTATCACAGAGTATGCTGAGGGGAACAAGTTGAGGAAGTTGCCCTGTTCCCATGAGTACCATGTTCACTGTATCGACCGCTGGCTGTCTGAGAACTCCACCTGTCCCATCTGCCGCAGGGCCGTGCTGGTGTCTGCTAACCGGGAGAGTGTGGTCTAACCGGCAGGGTCAGAGGTCAGGGGTCACCGGGCCAGGCGGCCAACCACTGCTCCAGACGGACAGCTCCAGTGTATAACACCGTTTCAGTTCTGCAGGCCTTTCTCCTAGTCAGGCCATTTACATTGTTCCGGTTTTCTTTTTAAGCCATCAGTGAGTTTTTATCCAACTGACATGCCGGTGTTTGGACAGACAGACGGAAAGTCAGACAGACAGACAGACAAGACCGAGAGACGGACTGACAGGAAGGAAGGAAGTGTCCTTATAGACTCTGTAGGAAGAGACATGAGAAAGAGATGCCACTGTCCCCTGTTGGCCAACAGACCCCACTCTCCCTTACCTGTCTTACCCCAAAAGGGACTCCACTGTCCCCACCTGACCCTGCTCTCCACCTGAAAGACTAACTGCATTTATCAATACTCTGGAACGGCTCACAGACTGTCAGTGTGTCAAAGCTTGCTGAATTAGTTTTTAAGTTAAAAATGTAGAATGTTGTACAGTCTTTAATGGGGAGAACACAAGATGTGACGGACTTGGATTCAGTTTGGAATTCTTAGCTATCAGTTTATTTGGAATCGTATTGCATCATATTCAGGACATCGGACCAATAGTACTGATTATTGATTATGAATTGTGTTGAAGCGTCGTTGAGATGGGATGTGGGCATTTAGTCTAACTCCAGCCCATCACATGAAGCATTTTCTGTTTCTGCCCTCTGACAGTGTTTCATCATGACCTGGCCTTTATCCACAAAGCATCTCCCAGTAGGACTGCTGATATAGGATCAGGCCATATAATCGTATTCATTATGACCAACTGATCCTAGATCGGCAGTCCTACTGTGATGCGCTTTGTGGATACGGGCCCTGAATGATAATGAACCTCCTAGTGATCCTAACCCTGTGATGTCACCATGACAACCTGTTGGTTCTGCTGCAATATCACCAGGAAGTGAACCAGGACGGCTGCATTATGGCTCCGTCCCAAACGCCACCCTATATATACCCTCTAGGACTCTGATCTGAAGTAGTGCTCGATATAGGGAATAAGGCCATCTGGGAATCACTTTGATGGTTTCCATGTGTTGTTGCGTGAAGGATCTGGATTTAGACCCCGGCCAGGCCAGGTTAGAGCCAGGCCAGGTTAGAGCCAGGCCAGGTTAGAGCCAGGCCAGGTTAGAGCCAGGCCAGGTTAGAGCCAGGCCAAGTTAGACCCAGGCCAAGTTAGAGCCAGGCCAGGTTAGACCCAGGCTAAGTTAGAGCCAGGCCAGGTTAGACCCAGGCTAAGTTAGAGCCAGGCCAGGTTAGACCCAGGCTAAGTTAGAGCCAGGCCAGGTTACACCCAGGCTAAGTTAGAGCCAGGCCAGGTTAGACCCAGGCTAAGTTAGACCCAGGCCAGGTTAGACCCAGGCCAGGTTAGACCCCGGCCAGGCCAGGTTAGACCCCAGCCAGGCCAGGTTAGACCCAGGCTAAATTAGAGCCAGGCCAGGTTAGACGCCGGCCAGGCCAGGTTAGACCCCGGCCAGGCCAGGTTAGACCCCAGCCAGGCCAGGTTAGACCCAGGCTAAATTAGAGCCAGGCCAGGTTAGACGCCGGCCAGGCCAGGTTAGACCCCGGCCAGGTTAGACCCCGGCCAGGCCAGGTCAGGTTAGACCCAGGCCAGGTTAGACGCCGGCCAGGCCAGGTTAGACCCCGGCCAGGCCTCTGTCCTCTGTCTAGGCCTAGAACGTCTAGCACCAAGAGTCTTCTTCATATCTGGAACACCAGTGCAATAATAACTACAAAGTGGAAAACCTGAAAGAAAACTAGGGAAAACAAAGCGTAATATTCTAAACTTGTATATTATTATTTCTAAAATATTGTAGACTGAATATTCACACTTAAAATGAAGACTTGTTCCCTTTTTAAAATGTGTTAAGCTTTTTATTTTCTAGAGCTTGGTTCTTTCTGTACATTCCGATAGCACTATTTCTTGGCGAGCGGTGGGACTGTAGGATGCTATACGTTGGCTGTACGTGCAGACGGAGGGAGGGAGCGTTCTATGCCATGATGACATCACATTATTCTATAGGTTCCATGTGTTCTCACGGTTGCCGTCATTACCTCCTCCCTGTATAAATAAAGTTTTGGGTGGTTGAAGCTCTGTTATTGTTGATAATGACCAGCTGTAAATTAAATGTATTCTGTCTTTCTGGCAGCGCTTCCCTACTAGCCTGGCTGTCTTCATCATGGCCTTCTACTGCAGTGTGTTGGGAATGCGTCCCAAATGGCACCCTATTCCCTATAGTGCACTACTTTTAACCAGAACCATTTGGGACACCCTGTGGGACACCAGATGGGACACCCACTGGGCTCTGGTCAAGAGAAGTGCACTATAAAGGGAATAGGGTGCCATTTGGGGCATAAGCCAGTCCTGTATTTTAACAGGATGTAGTTTAATATCCGAATGTTCACCAAGGGCACCCAACCATCTCTACTAGTTGTTTTGCCTTAGTTGAAGGATATATATTTTTTTAATATTATTGTTGATCCACACGGAAGATGTGGGTAGTTCAGTTCACACGGGGATGACTTTGAGAGGGCCACGTTACAACTAGCCTGGTCGTGAACTAGGCTTCTCCAAGGGAGGCGTGACCACTTGATTTTGGAGGTATAGCATCGCAGTAATCTATTGTAACGGACACACCCGTTGGAAAGGAGTCCTGAAAGGCTGTTTTAACCCACAGGTGGAGCACCTCTTCAGAGGGAGACGGACAGTGAGGTGATTATATGATCACCTCGATCATAACCAAGTGGGAAGGTGGTACCAGTTGGATGCTTTTAAATGCTGTTATTGAGGTCATTTCCTTTGTAGGTGACATCAGAGGGCAGCATGTGGAAGCTGATGATGGAGTTTTAGTCATTTAGCAGACGCTCTTATCCAGAGCGACTTACAGTTAGTGAGTGCATACATTATTTTTCATACCGGCACCCCATGGGAATCGAACCCACAACCCCGGCGTTGCAAACGCCATGCTCTACCAACTGAGCTACATCCCTGCCGGCCATTCCCTACCCTACCCTGGACGACGCTGGGCCAACTGTGCGCCGCCCCATGAGTCTCCCGGTCGCGGCCGGCTACGACAGAGCCTGGATTCGAACCAGGATCTCTAGTGGCACAGTTAGCACTGCACCACTCGGGAGTCTCGGGAGTTTCCCGCTAGTAATTACCAGTTGGGGCGTTCAAGTGGATTTTCCTAGTTGTATACATGTGATAAATACCACCTTCCCACTTGGTTATGAACGCAGCATGAAAGGCGCTGCATTGTCAATCAGATGTCTGCATTGGCCTTGCAGCATTTACAGTGAAATGGCCTCTGCATAAATCAGGGCATTCATACTGAAGATTTTTATAACTAAACCAAGAATGACCACAGCCCGTCGTTTCAAACGAGAACAAATGACTCAAAGTGGGCAGAACCAAACACGAGCTAGCGAGATCCTATTGGCGCGTTCTAGCAGACATTAGCATATTTCCCTTAGGGAACGCCTACTCTGAAGTGTGCGTGCGCAATAACTCCATTTATTGTTTAATTTTTTTATGTTGACAACGGGTAAAGTATATACAACTTTGTCCACTCTGTTCGTTACATATTTTAGTTTTGGGAACTGAAAAGTATTGAGATCAAATGTTTCATCGATCAGAAAATGAGCAGAATGTCGGCCAAAAATCCATCTTGTTCCATCTTCTCCCACTGCCGCCAATGGGCTTCTCTCCACCATATCTGATAGTGAGTGGAAACGCCAAGCGGATGCCTCAAGTGTATAGATCCTGTGAAATATCTGTCTCATTGTTCTATCTGTGTTCATTCAGGACCGAGTTCGGGAAACCCTGCCTCATTGTACCACACCTGAGCAGCGACATATTGGCTATGGCTATGTTCGGGAGCATCAGAACTGTGATGCAGCCTATCATGGGTCAATTCCGAATGACTGACGGATCTACAAATAAACATATTTAGTAGTTATTTATGATGCAAGGTGATCAGTCTCGACTCGCCCACTGTGTGTCTGACCACCTGGCCTCACAGAGCCTGAACGTTTTATATGTTTATTACAATAAAGATATATGCATCAAAACCTCCGTGGATCACTTCAAAATCTAGATTAGGATAACCATTATGTTCACATGAAGCAGATATGATTTCACCCCCATGTTTTTACGTTGTAGGCAAAATACTCTAGGAATGGCAAAATACTCTAGGAATTACGGTATTATGGTCAGGTGAATAAGAAGGAAGTGAAGGGTGAAATTTAACCCATTTGTTTTCGACCGTACAAAGGAACGATGGCGCTCCGGACTTTAGGTTTTCACTTGGGGCGTTTTCAAGGGATTTACCGCCAGGTAAGACCTGTAGAACAAAACGAATGTCACCTGTTCTGAAACGGAGCTACAGAATAGTTCCTTGTCTTTGGAAAATACTTGTATTAACGAGGGGCATGTGTAGTCGTCGACAGTATACCTTCTGTATTAAATTGTAAGCTATTAACCTGTATCTAGACTGTAATTAATATCGAATTCTACAAATCGCGGAAATGACACAGCTACAGTGGGTTCAATTACCGTAATTACCCGAATACAGTGTACCCCAGATGTTGGTTGAATTGATCATAGTACTACTTAATTTGACCACGTAGGGACGCTGTCTACACGTTAATGTGAATACTTTTGTTTGCGTTCATGTTTTTTTTTTTTTTTTGCGCACCTACATTCACCAACCTGTCTCTGGCCATGTCGTCGCAGCTACAGACCCCGTCCTGTGGGCTGCCTGTGTTCGGGGTGCGGGGGCTGCCTGTGGTGGGGGTGGGGAGGTGTAAGAGCTCCGGCCCTGTACAGGTGAGTCACCTGGACCACCTGGTGTTGACCGTGAAGAGTGTTCCAGACACCTGCACCTTCTACTCCTCTGTCCTGGGCATGGAGGTCATCACCTTTAAGGTACATTCTGAGTACTGACACACAATGTACTGCATAATCAATGATTAGTCTATTGATCACTTTTACTGAGACGTTAATTATTCTACTTCGGATAAAACGTGTGTTGTCAAAACGTTTTCTACTGTTCTGCCCATGGTAGTTTCCAGAATAGTTTCCGCTAACAACCAACAAGGTCATTAAATAAATCATAGATAAACTCTCCAACTGGACTGTGTAAGCCTGTGGAAAAACTCCAGCAGATGCTAGCCTTCACCAGTCTCTCTCTTCTTCTTTACCCCAGGGTGACCGTAAGGCGCTGTGTTTTGGGCAGCAGAAGTTGAACCTGCACCAGGTGGGTCAGGAGTTTGAACCCAAGGCTCTGAGACCCACTTCAGGATCAGCTGACCTCTGTCTCATCACCGCCACCCCCCTGGATGCTGTAGCTACACACCTAAAGGTGACACACACACAGACACACACACAGTAGACACACACACAGTGGACACACAGACACACACACAGTGGACACACAGACACACACACAGTGGACACAGCGATACACCTCCAAGTTATCTAGTACTTGGTTTCAGTCCTCCACCTGAACCTTATGGATGGATATGTTGTCTTCCAGTAAGTTGCTGTTCTGCCATGTCCTGCAAGTCCCTGTGTGACCATCTGTCCGTCTATCTTTCTGTCCATCTGTCCGTCTATCTGTCTGTCCATCTGTCCACCTGTCTGTCTGTCCACCTGTCTGTCTGTCCACCTGTCTGTCTGTCCACCTGTCTGTCACCTGCAGGCGTGTGGTGTTGAGATAGAGGAGGGTCCGGTGGAGAGGAGTGGAGCGGTGGGCCCCATCACCTCTCTCTACTTCAGAGACCCAGACCACAACCTGATAGAGGTCTCCAACTACCACAGACCAACAGAGACCCAGACCACAACCTGATAGAGGTCTCCAACTACCACAGACCAACGGAGACCCAGACCACAACCTGATAGAGGTCTCCAACTACCACAGACCAACAGAGACCCAGACCACAACCTGATAGAGGACTACAACTACAACAGACCAACAGAGACCCAGACCACAACCTGATAGAGGACTACAACTACCACAGACCAACAGAGACCCAGACCACAACCTGATAGAGGACTACAACTACAACAGACCAACAGAGACCCAGACCACAACCTGATAGAGGACTACAACTACCACAGACCAACAGAGACCAAGACCACAACCTGATAGAGGACTACAACTACAACAGACCAACAGAGACCCAGACCACAACCTGATAGAGGACTACAACTACCACAGACCAACAGAGACCCAGACCACAACCTGATAGAGGACTACAACTACCACAGACCAACAGAGACCCAGACCACAACCTGATAGAGGACTACAACTACCACAGACCAACGGAGACCCAGACCACAACCTGATAGAGGACTACAACTACCACAGACCAACAGAGACCCAGACCACAACCTGATAGAGGACTACAACTACCACAGACCAACGGAGACCCAGACCACAACCTGATAGAGGACTACAACTACCACAGACCAACAGAGGACTGAGGCCTTATGTCAACCTCTAACTACATGTACCACCAACAGTTTTAGCTAAACTTCTACCTTCAACCCACCAAAACCAACAGCCTTTAGAACAACCTTCAGCAGACCAACAGAGGACTAAGGGAATTCTTATATTTAGTGTTTTTTGCTTTAGCCAATGTATGTGTGATTTGGCAGGAAGATAACAGTGGCAATAGTTGGACTGAAAGGCACCTCAGGAGGACAACATCAACGTAGTTCCCATGTGTAATGTTTTAGCCCAGCCAGATTTGTATGTTAACCAATTCCTTTGTTGTTTGGCGTGATGACAGCGGCAAAATAGTACCATATCTACAGTAGGTCAGTCAGCGTTGATTCAGTATCTACATGGAATATCTTCACCTCTCTGGCAAGTCAGCGTTGATTCAGTATCTACATGGAATATCTTCACCTCTCTGGCAAGTCAGCGTTGATTCAGTATCTACATGGAATATCTTCACCTCTCTGGCAAGTCAGCGTTGATTCAGTATCTACATGGAATATCTTCACCTCTCTGGTCAGTCAGCGTTGATTCAGTATCTACATGGAATATCTTCACCTCTCTGGCAAGTCAGCATTGATTCAACAAACCAAAGTCCATTTAAGATGTAAATGTGGCATGACAGATACCGTTATAAACCCAATGCTATATCTCCAACTCCAGCTGGTCCTGTTTAGGCCTGTTTATTAATGGCTCTAACCGGTCCACTCCGACCGGTCCACTCCGGTACAGAGGTTGTTCAGTCCATATTGACGTCATGTAGCGACAGCTAGTTGTTTCAGCTAGCAGGGTTGACTGGTCAGATAGCATCACCAGGCAGGCCTTATTACACACTGTGTATCCCAAATGGCACCCTATTCCCTATATAGTGCACTACTCCTGACCAGGGTCCACGGGGGGTTCTGGTCTAAAGTAGTGCACTATGTTGGGGATGGGAGTGCCATTTGGAACCTCTCATTCTGCTGACCCTCTGACTGTTAGTTTAGCGGCATGTGTCCCAAATGCCACCCTTTTCCTAACGGGGCGCTGATCAAAAGGAGTGCCATAAATATGGAACAGGGTGCGATTTGGGAGGCAGACATCCTGTTTTCTCTCCAAAACTATTGGCCTGATCTGGCGGGTCGCACTACAAAAAACCTGCTGGAACAAAGTCTCCATGTCAGTTGGGCTGGCTAAGCTCAGCTACTTAAAGTGCCCTGAAATAGTATGAAGATTACGTCAATTAAGTGGCATTATAGCTGTCTGTACATCATGTCCCCCTGGCCTGGCTGCTTGTGTTAAGGTCTGTATGGCTGTCTGTACATCCTGTCCCCCTGGCCTGGCTGCTTGTGTTAAGGTCTGTATGGCTGTCTGTACATCATGTCCCCCTGGCCTGGCTGCTTGTGTTAAGGTCTGTATAGCTGTCTGTACATCCTGTCCCCCTGGCCTGGCTGCTTGTGTTAAGGTCTGTATGGCTGTCTGTACATCCTGTCCCCCTGGCCTGGCTGCTTGTGTTAAGGTCTGTATGGCTGTCTGTACATCCTGTCCCCCTGGCCTGGCTGCTTGTGTTAAGGTCTGTATGGCTGTCTGTACATCCTGTCCCCCTGGCCTGGCTGCTTGTGTTAAGGTCTGTATGGCTGTCTGTACATCCTGTCCCCCTGGCCTGGCTGCTTGTGTTAAGGTCTGTATGGCTGTCTGTACATCATGTCCCCCTGGCCTGGCTGCTTGTGTTAAGGTCTGTATGGCTGTATGTACATCATGTCCCCCTGGCCTGGCTGCTTGTGTTAAGGTCTGTATGGCTGTCTGTCCATCCTGTACCCCTGGCCTGGCTGCTTGTGTTAAGGTCTGTATGGCTGTCTGTACATCCTGTCCCCCTGGCCTGGCTGCTTGTGTTAAGGTCTGTATGGCTGTCTGTACATCCTGTCCCCCTGGCCTGGCTGCTTGTGTTAAGGTCTGTATGGCTGTCTGTACATCCTGTCCCCCTGGCCTGGCTGCTTGTGTTAAGGTCTGTATGGCTGATTAATGCAATACAGAAAACAAGCCCTTCTATATAAAAAGCCTTTGTATTGTGTGTGTTGATTCCCATCACACGGTGTAACTGGTGTGTCATGTTAAGTTAACATGTTACTGTGAGTGTAGAGGTCCCAATGTAAATGTGTCACACACATTGACACACATACGCAACACTGACGACATGGGGTTGCTGGAGGAGGAGAACCAACTTCCTGTTAATGCCCATTAGGTACTAACTTCCTGTTCTTAGTGCCCATTCATCCATCAGGCCTAGGTCCTAACTTCCTGTTCTTAGTGCCCATCCATCCATCAGACCTAGGTCCTAACTTCCTGTTCTTGGTGCCCATCCATCCATCAGGCCTAGGTCCTAACTTCCTGTTCTTAGTGCCCATTCATCCATCAGGCCTAGGTCCTAACTTCCTGTTCTTGGTGCCCATCCATCCATCAGGCCTAGGTCCTAACTTCCTGTTCTTAGTGCCCATCCATCCATCAGACCTAGGTCCTAACTTCCTGTTCTTGGTGCCCATCCATCCATCAGGCCTAGGTCCTAACTTCCTGTTCTTAGTGCCCATTCATCCATCAGGCCTAGGTCCTAACTTCCTGTTCTTGGTGCCCATCCATCCATCAGGCCTAGGTCCTAACTTCCTGTTCTTAGTGCCCATCCATCCATCAGACCTAGGTCCTAACTTCCTGTTCTTGGTGCCCATCCATCCATCAGGCCTAGGTCCTAACTTCCTGTTCTTAGTGCCCATCCATCCATCAGGCCTAGGTCCTAACTTCCTGTTCTTGGTGCCCATTCATCCATCAGGCCTAGGTCCTAACTTCCTGTTCTTAGTGCCCATCCATCCATCAGGCCTAGGTCCTAACTTCCTGTTCTTGGTGCCCATTCATCCATCAGGCCTAGGTCCTAACTTCCTGTTCTTGGTGCCCATCCATCCATCAGGCCTAGGTCCTAACTTCCTGTTCTTAGTGCCCATCCATCCATCAGGCCTAGGTCCTAACTTCCTGTTCTTGGTGCCCATCCATCCATCAGGCCTAGGTCCTAACTTCCTGTTCTTGGTGCCCATCCATCCATCAGGCCTAGGTCCTAACTTCCTGTTCTTGGTGCCCATTCATCCATCAGGCCTAGGTCCTAACTTCCTGTTCTTAGTGCCCATCCATCCATCAGGCCTAGGTCCTAACTTCCTGTTCTTGGTGCCCATCCATCCATCAGGCCTAGGTCCTAACTTCCTGTTCTTGGTGCCCATCCATCCATCAGGCCTAGGTCCTAACTTCCTGTTCTTAGTGCCCATCCATCCATCAGACCTAGGTCCTAACTTCCTGTTCTTAGTGCCCATCCATCCATCAGGCCTAGGTCCTAACTTCCTGTTCTTGGTGCCCATCCATCCATCAGGCCTAGGTCCTAACTTCCTGTTCTTAGTGCCCATCCATCCATCAGGCCTAGGTCCTAACTTCCTGTTCTTAGTGCCCATCCATCCATCAGGCCTAGGTACTAACTTCCTGTTCTTGGTGCCCATCCATCCATCAGGCCTAGGTCCTAACTTCCTGTTCTTAGTGCCCATCCATCCATCAGGCCTAGGTACTAACTTCCTGTTCTTGGTGCCCATCCATCCATCAGGCCTAGGTCCTAACTTCCTGTTACTGCCCATCCATCCATCAGGCCTAGGTCCTAACTTCCTGTTCTTAGTGCCCATCCATCCATCAGGCCTAGGTACTAACTTCCTGTTCTTTTTTTTTTTTTTTTTTTTTGGTGGGGGGTAGATCAGCTTTAATATTGCAGATAGATTGTAACTTCCATCAATGTAATTGTCTGCATCACTTCCAATCCCCCATGTTTTATATATATACAGTGGGGGAAAAAGTATTTAATCAGCCACCAATTGTGCAAGTTCTCCCACTTAAAAAGATGAGAGAGGCCTGTAATTTTCATCATAGGTACACGTCAACTATGAAAGACAAATTGAGAAAACAAAATCCAGAAAATCACATTGTAGGATTTTTTATGAACTTATTTGCAAATTATGGTGGAAAATAAGTATTTGGTCACCTACAAACAAGCAAGATTTCTGGCTCTCACAGACCTGTAACTTCTTCTTTAAGAGGCTCCTCTGTCCTCCACTCGTTACCTGTATTAATGGCACATGTTTGAACTTGTTATCAGTATAAAAGACACCTGTCCACAACCTCAAACAGTCACACTCCAAACTCCACTATGGCCAAGACCAAAGAGCTGTCAAAAGGACACCAGAAACAAAATTGTAGACCTGCACCAGGCTGGGAAGACTGAATCTGCAATAGGTAAGCAGCTTGGTTTGAAGAAATCAACTGTGGAAGCAATTATTAGGAAATGGAAGACATACAAGACCACTGATAATCTCCCTCGATCTGGGGCTCCACGCAAGATCTCACCCCGTGGGGTCAAAATGATCACAAGAACGGTGAGCAAAAATCCCAGAACCACACGGGGGGACCTAGTGAATGATCTGCAGAGAGCTGGGACCAAAGTAACAAATCCTACCATCAGTAACACACTACGCCACCAGGGACTCAAATCCTGCAGTGGCAGACGTGTCCCCCTGCTTAAGCCAGTACATGTCCAGGCCCGTCTGAAGTTTGCTAGAGTGCATTTGGATGATCCAGAAGAGGATTGGGAGAATGTCATATGGTCAGATGAAACCAAAATAGAACTTTTTGGTAAAAACTCAACTCGTTGTGTTTGGAGGACAAAGAATGCTGAGTTGCATCCAAAGAACACCATACCTACTGTGAAGCATGGGGGTGGAAACATCATGCTTTGGGGCTGTTTTTCTGCAAAGGGACCAGGACGACTGATCCGTGTAAAGGAAAGAATGAATGGGGCCATGTATCGTGAGATTTTGAGTGAAAACCTCCTTCCATCAGCAAGGGCATTGAAGATGAAACGTGGCTGGGTCTTTCAGCGTGACAATGATCCCAAACACACCGCCCGGGCAACGAAGGAGTGGCTTTGTAAGAAGCATTTCAAGGTCCTGGAGTGGCCTAGCCAGTCTCCAGATCTCAACCCCAGGAATGGGCCAAAATACCAGCAACAGTGTGTGAAAACCTTGTGAAGACTTACAGAAAACGTTTGACCTGTGTCATTGCCAACAAAGGGTATATAAAAAAGTATTGAGAAACTTTTGTTATTGACCAAATACTTATTTTCCACCATAATTTGCAAATAAATTCATAAAAAATCCTACAATGTGATTTTCTGGATTTTTTTTCTAATTTTGTCTGTCATAGTTGATGTGTACCTATGATGAAAATTACAGGCCTCTCTCATCTTTTTAAGTGGGAGAACTTGCACAACTGGTGGCTGACTAAATACTTTTTTTCCCCACTGTACACATACATACACACACACACATACATACATACATACATACATATCCTTTAAAGAAAATATATTCCCCTTTATTACTTTCCAACCCCACCACCCCTTCCCTAATTGGAGTAAACTAGTGAACAACAATGCTTAGGCCTCTACTTCCAGCTTATACTTACTATATACATTTTATGGACACAGTCAATATTACAATAATTATATTTTGTTTCTTTTTGCTCCTGAACTTCCTCTACTCTCAACCTCTCCGATCATTTTCATGATGTCCATCCGGTTTGCTTCTATATGCCATATCTTTCTAACTGTGCTCTTTCACAAAAGCTCTCAACCTATAACCTATATACTTATTGTGGACACAGTATTCTGTACATTAGTTATCTTGTTGTTACTAGTTGTTGTTATTAGTCCCATCCTTCAACTCCATTCAACACCACCCATCTATCTCTTAACACCATCTATATAGGATTTCTATTTGCCATATATTTTTCAACTGTACTGTGATGTTTCACAAAAGTTCTGAACCTTTCTATTCTCATTGCTTATACAGATTGTAAATTTGAAAATAAACATTTTTGCTAAAAGTATTATTATATTATTGATCGATTGACTATGACTTTTCAGATCACCCAGTAATGCTATCTGCAGGGTTAGCTCCAGGTAAATATTGCAATCCTTTAGCCATTCCTGGACCTGTGTCCAAAAACAAGCTACAAATGGACAGAACCAAAACAAATGATCTAATGATTCTGTCTCTTCGCAGCAAAATCTGCAGAGCTGGGAAGATTGTATCCCCCATATAAATAACATTCTATTGGTAGCAAGAATTTTATATAATAATTTAAATTGAAAGATTCTAAGTTTTGACTTGCCGTTCCAAATAAAATTGAATATTTTTTATTCATATCATTTAAAAAACTGTTCGCTAGGCGTAGGCAAGCCCATAAGCAAATAGGTAAACTGGGATAATACTAAAGAGTTAATTAGGGTGATTTTTCCACATATTGACAGGTATTTACCTTTCCATGGTAGCAAGATCTTATATATTTTTGCTAACTTTCTATTAAAATGTATTGAAGTGAGATCATTTATTTCCTTTCGGATATGTATTCTGAGTATATCCACATCACCATCAGACCATTTTATTGGTAAATGGTAAAAATTGTATTTTTTAGTGATCCAATACGTAATATAGTACATTTGTCATAATTTGGTTGTAATCCAGAGAGGTTAGAAAATGTATCTAGATCCTCTATGAGGCTGTGGAGGGATTCTAGTTGTGGATTTAAAAGAAAACATGAATCATCAGCGTACAATGACGCCTTTGTTTTTAAGCCCTGGATTTCTAACAGAACAGAAAATATATATACAGTGTGTGCAAATGTAGCAAGTTATGGAGGTAAGGCAATAAATAGGCCATAGTGCAAAATAATTACAATTAGTATTAACACTGGAATGATAGATGTGCAAGAGATTATGTGCAAATAGAGATACTGGGCCATTAGAAATGTTAATAGAAATGTTAAGGTCATTTCCGATTGAGCCGACATATGAAGCGTTTACCGTGAATGCAGGAACATTGCCTTTAAATTTCAATCACGTTGTAATGTTGAACTTGCGCGATGCGGATTGAATAGAGACCTTAGTGCCTTATTGCAAACAGGACGCATGTTATGGAATAATTTTATTCTGTACAGGCTTCCTTCTTTTCACTCTGTCATTTAGGTTAGTATTGTGGAGTAACTACAATGTTGTTGATCCATCCTCAGTTTTCTCCTATCACAGCCATTAAACTCTGTAACTGTTTTGAAGTCACCATTGGCCTCATGGTGAAATCCCTGAGCGGTTTCCTTCCTCTCTGGCAACTGAGTTAGGAAGGACTTCTGTAACTTTGTAGTGACTGGGTGTATTGATACACCATCCAAAGAGTAATTAAAAACGTCACCATGCTCAAAGGGATATTCAGTGTCTTTGTGGTTAAATCTGTGTTTGAAATTCACTGCTCGACTGAGGAACCTTACAGATAATTGTATGTGTGGGGTACAGAGATGGGGTAGTCATTTAAAAATCATGTTAAATACTATTATTGTACACAGAGTGAGTCCATGCAACTTATTATGTGACTTGTTAGGCACATTTTTACTCCTGAATTTATTTAGGCTTGCCATAACAAAGGGGTTGAATAGTTATTGACTAAAGACATTTCAGCTTTTAATATTTTATTAATTTGTAAACATTTCTAAAAACACATTTCCACTTTGACATTGTGGGATATTGTATGTAGATGAATCCATTTTTAATTCAGGCTGTAACACAACAAAAGGTGGAAGAAGTCAAAGGGTGTGAATACTTTCTGCAGGCGCTGTAGATCACATTTCCTAACATTGGTTTTGTTTTCACTTAATAACCAGGTAACAAAGAAAGGCTTGGTCCTTATCTGGAATAGGCGTTGTTTCTAGTAACGTCCACTGTTGCCAAGCTAATCTGAGCATTAGAGCTCGTTTAAAGATATCTCAAGCCTTCCTGGTTTCAGTGTTCAGGATCTGTGATATTTACGGATCAGTCATCCATTGTGTAGAATCATGGCTCATCTGGGAAACACCTGAGAGAAAGGAGTTACTGGAAGAGAGAGCTTACGTTTTTATGGGCGTCTGTGGTTCCTCAAAGGTAGTCAACAAGTGAAACATCAGGGTCATAGTCTCTGGACATTCCCTAGTATGACTTCTCTCCTTAAATTAGATCTTGATCCACATTGACTCAGGCTGCTTCCTAAATGCCACCCTGTTCCCTATGGAGTATACTACTTTAGACCAGGGCTCTATAATGGCACCCTGTTCCCTATGGAGTATACTACTTTAGACCAGGGCTCTATAATGGCACCCTGTTCCCTATGGAGTATACTACTTTAGACCAGGGCTCTATAATGGCACCCTGTTCCCTATGGAGTATACTACTTTAGACCAGGGCTCTATAATGGCACCCTGTTCCCTATGGAGTATACTACTTTAGACCAGGGCTCTATAATGGCACCCTGTTCCCTATGGAGTATACTACTTTAGACCAGGGCTCTATAATGGCACCCTGTTCCCTATGGAGTATACTACTTTAGACCAGGGCTCTATAATGGCACCCTGTTCCCTATGGAGTATACTACTTTAGACCAAGGCTCTATAATGGCACCCTGTTCCCTATGGAGTATACTACTTTAGACCAGGGCTCTATAATGGCACCCTGTTCCCTATGGAGTATACTACTTTAGACCAGGGCTCTATAATGGCACCCTGTTCCCTATGGAGTATACTACTTTAGACCAGGGCTCTATAATGGCACCCTGTTCCCTATGGAGTATACTACTTTAGACCAGGGCTCTATAATGGCACCCTGTTCCCTATGGAGTATACTACTTTAGACCAGGGCTCTATAATGGCACCCTGTTCCCTATGGAGTATACTACTTTAGACCAGGGCTCTATTTATGTGTTGATGAGTAGTTGGGTTTGGATGATTCCTTGATGGCTGGTGGTAAAGAGGGAAACAGGAAGGAAGGGAAACACTCACAGGTGCACCTATTCAAAACACAAAATGTTATTCCACCTGCTGTTTTCTAGCTCTAGCCGGCTGTTCCTGGCCAACCCAGACCTCCGCCCTCTTCCTCGGTGTCTCATAATACTGCGAACACGACCACATCCAGGAGTACTTAGTAACTTTAGCTTATTAACCAGACAGTTGGGAATGACTCACAACAGACAGTCTGTAAGACTAGGTCGTTCTCGTAAAGAACAGCATCAGTGTTTCCATAGAAGCCACCAGGAGGATTCCACAGTCATAGACGTGACAGAAACCAGGATGGAATGAAGTCCCAAGACACTGTCCTCTCCCTGAAACTCCAGTCCAACAGACACACAGACACACAGACAACCCAAACCACTTCCACACTGTCTGTCTGTCTGCCTGTCTGTCTGTCTGTCTGTCCGTGTCTGACTGTCTGTCCGTGTCTGTCTGTCTGTCCGTGTCTGTCTGTCTGTCCGTGTCTGTCTGTCTGTCTGTCTGTCTGTCTGTCTGTCTGTCTGTCTTTCTGTCTGTCTGTCTGTCTGTCTGTCTGTCTGTCTGTCTGTCTGTCTGTCCGTGTCTGACTGTCTTTCTGTGCCTGTCTGTCTGTCTGTCTGTCTGTCTGTCTGTCCGTGTCTGTCTGTCTGTCTGTCTGTCTGTCTGTCTGTCTGTCTGTCTGTCTGTCTGTCTGTCTGTCTGTCTGTCTGTCCGTGTCTGTCTGTCTGTCTGTCTGTCTGTCTGTCTGTCTGTCTGTCTGTCTGTCCGTGCCTGCCTGTCTGTCTGTCTGTCCGTGTCTGTCTGTCTGTCTGTCTGTCTGTCTGTCTGTCTGTCTGTCTGTCTGTCTGTCTGTCTGTCCGTGTCTGTCTGTCTGTCTGTCTGTCTGTCTGTCTGTCTGTCTGTCTGTCGGTGTCTGACCTCACACTAGTATAAAACACTGCAGTTTCCAGGAGGATTCTACAGTCATGAGTGAAGTCATCAGACATGGACAGAAACCAGGATGTAATGGAATCACTGGGACTGTCTCCTAGAGACCTACATCACAGCAGTCAGAAAACACCAGTCTACACAGCCATCTGAGAGCCCCACCTCAGCCCCAAGGAAAATCCCACCTCGTCACGCCAGGGTTGACGAGAAATTGAGATTTTGAAGCTGATCACCTATCATGACAACATGGAACTCTACTCCACGTCAAGTAACTCGTGCAAGCAGTAGAACCAGATTAAAAAATCAGATAAAAATACATCTTATGGAACAGCTGGGAATGCGAAGAGACACACACACAACTAATGGGGATCCATAATAAACCCCAGGAAGAGTAGATGCTGCCTTGGCAGGAACTAATGGGGATCCATAATAAACCCCAGGAAGAGTAGCTGCTGCCTTGGCAGGAACTAATGGGGATCCATAATAAACCCCAGGAAGAGTAGATGCTGCCTTGGCAGGAACTAATGGGGATCCATAATAAACCCCAGGAAGAGTAGCTGCTGCCTTGGCAGGAACTAATGGGGATCCATAATAAACCCCAGGAAGAGTAGCTGCTGCCTTGGCAGGAACTATTGGGGATCCATAATAAACCCCAGGAAGAGTAGATGCTCCCTTGGCAGGAACTATTGGGGATCCATAATAAACCCCAGGAAGAGTAGCTGCTGCCTTGGCAGGAACTAATGGGGATCCATAATAAACCCCAGGAAGAGTAGCTGCTGCCTTGGCAGGAACTAATGGGGATCCATAATAAACCCCAGGAAGAGTAGCTGCTGCCTTGGCAGGAACTAATGGGGATCCATAATAAACCCCAGGAAGAGTAGCTGCTGCCTTGGCAGGAACTAATGGGGATCCATAATAAACCCCAGGAAGAGTAGCTGCTGCCTTGGCAGGAACTAATGGGGATCCATAATAAACCCCAGGAAGAGTAGCTGCTGCCTTGGCAGGAACTAATGGGGATCCATAATAAACCCCAGGAAGAGTAGCTGCTGCCTTGGCAGGAACTATTGGGGATCCATAATAAACCCCAGGAAGAGTAGCTGCTGCCTTGGCAGGAACTATTGGGGATCCATTATAAACCCCAGGAAGAGTAGCTGCTGCCTTGGCAGGAACTAATGGGGATCCATAATAAACCCCAGGAAGAGTAGATGCTGCCTTGGCAGGAACTAATGGGGATCCATAATAAACCCCAGGAAGAGTAGCTGCTGCCTTGGCAGGAACTAATGGGGATCCATAATAAACCCCAGGAAGAGTAGATGCTGCCTTGGCAGGAACTAATGGGGATCCATAATAAACCCCAGGAAGAGTAGCTGCTGCCTTGGCAGGAACTAATGGGGATCCATAATAAACCCCAGGAAGAGTAGCTGCTGCCTTGGCAGGAACTAATGGGGATCCATAATAACCCCAGGAAGAGTAGCTGCTGCCTTGGCAGGAACTAATGGGGATCCATAATAAACCCCAGGAAGAGTAGCTGCTGCCTTGGCAGGAACTAATGGGGATCCATAATAAACCCCAGGAAGAGTAGCTGCTGCCTTGGCAGGAACTAATGGGGATCCATAATAAACCCCAGGAAGAGTAGCTGCTGCCTTGGCAGGAACTAATGGGGATCCATAATAAACCCCAGGAAGAGTAGCTGCTGCCTTGGCAGGAACTAATGGGGATCCATAATAAACCCCAGGAAGAGTAGCTGCTGCCTTGGCAGGAACTATTGGGGATCCATAATAAACCCCAGGAAGAGTAGCTGCTGCCTTGGCAGGAACTAATGGGGATCCATAATAAACCCCAGGAAGAGTAGCTGCTGCCTTGGCAGGAACTAATGAGGATCCATAATAAACCCCAGGAAGAGTAGATGCTGCCTTGGCAGGAACTAATGGGGATCCATAATAAACCCCAGGAAGAGTAGCTGCTGCCTTGGCAGGATCTAATGGGGATCCATAATAAACCCCAGGAAGAGTAGCTGCTGCCTTGGCAGGAACTAATGGGGATCCATAATAAACCCCAGGAAGAGTAGCTGCTGCCTTGGCAGGAACTAATGGGGATCCATAATAAACCCCAGGAAGAGTAGCTGCTCCCTTGGCAGGAACTAATGGGGATCCATAATAAACCCCAGGAAGAGTAGATGCTGCCTTGGCAGGAACTAATGGGGATCCATAATAAACCCCAGGAAGAGTAGCTGCTGCCTTGGCAGGAACTAATGGGGATCCATAATAAACCCCAGGAAGAGTAGCTGCTGCCTTGGCAGGAACTAATGGGGATCCATAATAAACCCCAGGAAGAGTAGCTGCTGCCTTGGCAGGAACTAATGGGGATCCATAATAAACCCCAGGAATAGTAGCTGCTGCCTTGGCAGGAACTAATGGGGATCCATAATAAACCCCAGGAAGAGTAGCTGCTGCCTTGGCAGGAACTATTGGGGATCCATAATAAACCCCAGGAAGAGTAGCTGCTGCCTTGGCAGGAACTAATGGGGATCCATAATAAACCCCAGGAAGAGTAGCTGCTGCCTTGGCAGGAACTAATGGGGATCCATAATAAACCCCAGGAAGAGTAGCTGCTGCCTTGGCAGGAACTAATGGGGATCCATAATAAACCCCAGGAAGAGTAGCTGCTGCCTTGGCAGGAACTAATGGGGATCCATAATAAACCCCAGGAAGAGTAGCTGCTGCCTTGGCAGGAACTATTGGGGATCCATAATAAACCCCAGGAAGAGTAGCTGCTGCCTTGGCAGGAACTAATGGGGATCCATAATAAACCCCAGGAAGATTAGCTGCTGCCTTGGCAGGAACTAATGGGGATCCATAATAAACCCCAGGAAGAGTAGCCGCTGCCTTGGCAGGAACTAATGGGGATCCATAATAAACCCCAGGAAGAGTAGCTGCTGCCTTGGCAGGAACTAATGGGGATCCATAATAAACCCCAGGAAGAGTAGCTGCTGCCTTGGCAGGAACTAATGGGGATCCATAATAAATACAAATACCTGAGCGCTGTAAGGAAAGTCCTACTGATGCTGGTCACCTATCGCCTGAGTGCTGCAAGGAAAGTTCTACTTCGTCACTAGTCCCAGATGGAGAGATAGAAAGTAACAGGAACATAGAGGTTCAGGATCAGGGTGTGTCAGCTCTGTGTGTTAGAATGTTTATTTGTTCTGTCCCCTCAGGTGTGGTCTGTCCTCTATGCATCAGGGTTATTGTACTGGTTCATTGTAGAGGTCCATCCGTGTGGGATTGTTCCCTGCATTACATTGTCTTCTCTGGGAGGGTGAGGCCTGCTCTCTGGGAGGGTGAGGCCTGCTCTCTGGGAGGGTGAGGCCTGCTGGTAGAGTTACTGGATAACGTTAGATCAGGGATCATCAACTAGATTCAGCCACGGGCTCTCTGGGAGGGTGAGACCTGCTGGTAGAGTTACTGGATAACGTTAGATCAGGGATCATCAACTAGATTCAGCCACGGGCTCTCTGGGAGGGTGAGACCTGCTGGTAGAGTTACTGGATAACGTTAGATCAGGGATCATCAACTAGATTCAGCCACGGGCTCTCTGGGAGGGTGAGGCCTGCTGGTAGAGTTACTGGATAACTTTAGATCAGGGATCATCAACTAGATTCAGCCACGGGCTCTCTGGGAGGGTGAGGCCTGCTGGTAGAGTTACTGGATAACTTTAGATCAGGGATCATCAACTAGATTCAGCCACGGGCTCTCTGGGAGGGTGAGGCCTGCTGGTAGAGTTACTGGATAACTTTAGATCAGGGATCATCAACTAGATTCAGCCACGGGCTCTCTGGGAGGGTGAGGCCTGCTCTCTGGGAGGGTGAGGCCTGCTGGTAGAGTTACTGGATAACGTTAGATCAGGGATCATCAACTAGATTCAGCCACGGGCTCTCTGGGAGGGTGAGGCCTGCTCTCTGGGAGGGTGAGGCCTGCTCTCTGGGAGGGTGAGACCTGCTGGTAGAGTTACTGGATAACGTTAGATCAGGGATCATCAACTAGATCCAGCCACGGGCTCTCTGGGAGGGTGAGGCCTGCTCTCTGGGAGGGTGAGGCCTGCTGGTAGAGTTACTGGATAACGTTAGATCAGGGATCATCAACTAGATTCAGCCACGGGCTGATGGTCGGGAGGCCAGAATGTAATTATAAATCATTTGTAGACTGCAGATTGAGCACAAGAAGCCCAAACAGATATAATGTTTGACTAAAACATAATCATTTCAAACCTTGCTTACATTTGTATACGATCACGTATCTCTCTATTATGAGTGGGAATACTTGGGAACAGATTTCTTAAATTAAAATCACTTGGAGCTGATTTCCTGGTGTTTTTACAGTATTTTATGCCCAACAATAAAAAATAAAACAATTATATACAGTGCCTTTGGAAAGTGTTCAGATCCCTTTACTTTTTCCACATTTTGTTTTGTTACAGCCTTATTCTAAAATGGATTAAATTAATTGTTTTCCTCATCAATCTACACACCATGCCCCATAATGACAAAGCAAAAAAAGGTTTTAATAAATTATTGCACATTTATAAAAAACTAAGAAACAGAAATATCTTATTTACGTAAGTATTCAGACCCTTTGCTATGAGACTATGAGCTCAGGTGCATCCTGTTTCCATTGATCATCCTTGAGATGTTTCTAAAACTTGATTGGAGTCCACCTGTGGTAAATTCAATTGATTGGACATGATTTGGAAAGGCACACACCTGTCTACAGTCAGGGAAGAAAGTATTTGATCCCCTGCTGATTTTGGTGGCCAACTACAAGGAACGTCTGACCTCTGTGATTGCCAACAAGGGTTTTGCCACCAAGTACTAAGTCATGTATTTATTTCCCTCATTAAAATGCAAATCAATTTATAACATTTTTGACATGCGTTTTTCTGGATTTTTTTGTTGTTATTTTGTCTGACACTGTTCAAATAAACCTACCATTAAAATGATAGACTGATCATTTTCTTTGTCAGTGGGCAAACGTACAAAATCAGCAGGGGATCAAATACTTTTTTCCCTCACTGTATATAAGGTCCCACAATTGACAGTGCATGTCAGAGAAAAAACCAAGCCATGAGGTCGAAGGAATTGTTCGTAGAGCTCCGAGACAGGATTGTGTCGAGGCACAGATCTGGGGAAGGGTACCAAAACAATTCTGCAGCATTGAAGGTCCCCAAGAACACAGTGGCCTCCATCATTCTTAAATGGAAGAAGTTTGGAACCACAAAGACTCTTCCTAGAGCTGGCCGCCCGGCCAAACTGAGCAATCGGGGGAGAAGGGACTTGGTCAGGGAGGTGACCAAGAACCTGATGGTCACACTGACAGAGCTCCAGAGTTCCTCTGTGGAGATGGGAGAACCTTCCAGAAGGACAAGAATCTCTGCAGCACTCCACCAATCAGGCCTTTATGGTAGGGTGGCCAGACGGAAGCCACTCCTCAGTAAAAGGCGCATGACAGCCCGCTTGGAGTTTGCCAAAAGGCACCTAAAGACTCTCAGACCATGAGAAACAAGATTCGCAGTACTCCGGGGGTACTGCGTTGTGCCCTTGGCCCGGGGGTACTGCGTTGTGCCCTTGGCCCGGGGGTACTGCGTTGTGCCCTTGGCCCGGGGGTACTGCGTTGTGCCCTTGGCCCGGAGTACCGCGTTGTGCCCTTGGCCCGGGGGTACTGCGTTGTGCCCTTGGCCCGGGGGTACTGCGTTGTGCCCTTGGCCCGGAGTACCGCGTTGTGCCCTTGGCCCGGAGTGCTCCGAAGCTCCTCTCACATGGCCTCACATGGCCTCACATGTCACATCCTTCACGTGATCGGGTCTTTCTCACTGGCCATAAGTGAAGACAGACACATCGGGGACACAACTGCGGTCATCCTCATCCAATTCCGAGGTGCACATTGAAGATGTTGGAAGAACTGTCCACATTAACTTTTCATCAGCCAACAAGATGAGTAATGAGCAGCAAAAGCACTGGCCTGTCAATCTACTATCCCCATAGTACAAAAGTGGACCTGTTCTATTCTGTGCGAGAAATAAATATTCCAAACATAGTCTGGGACAGTTGTGGAATGCGATAGATCCCAAATTAATACAACCACTAGGATCAAAAAACATTTTTTATGCAATGTGGATGACACAACAGATCAGAACATTTAGCTTAAAATGTTGATAAATTATTTGGCTATTTCTTCACATTATAAGTGCAGCAATGTGCAGATGGTGAATGTTCCATTAGCGGAAAACACCATTATCAAAAGTGACCGCAAATGCAATTATGCATGTAATGCTTTTATTATAAAGGTGCATTGTTATGGTGAAAATTATCTTCCCCAAACTTGAAACTCACCCGCTGATTATATATGCCAGTTAGGCTCTAAACCCCTTGTAAAGCGGATTAATGTGCTTAATTTAAAAAAGTTATTTGGCCACTTTAGTTGTGATACAAACCTTATCAAAACATATAGGCCTATGGGCTAGGCTACATGAGGTGTCCGACTATGATTTGAAAAAGTCACACAAAAAAAAGGCAGTTTCTTATGCTGGGCATCATTCACAAGTGATAATATATAATTCAAAAGTGATAAGCTAATATTGTCACCCATCACACTGTTCTTGATTTAATCTTGTCTTTACATACACAAAATATGTGTGAAATTTGTTTTGATTTAGAATGGACCATTATCATGCACCTGTCTCGAAACAGGGGCAGCGGGAAAAAAGACATGTCATCTCTGCACTTAAATAGCGAATGGAGGACGCTTTTCCTGTGGTTCATTTTCATGCCAGCCAGGTAGGCTATACTCCTGTTGTAAAGAGAAGCAATGAGCTTAATATTAGGAAAGTTAAGAAATAAATATAGTAGGCCTAGCCTATAGAAAGCTGATGGGATCCTCCTCTTTTTAGTAGAGGCCATCACTCTGTTTTCTTGCACAATTGCATAGCCTATAGACATGTTGCACAACATGAGCTCATGGGCTCTCATTAAGTGTTTGATTAGATTTTCGAAAACATTTGCATTGATGTCAGAGTGATTAGAGGGACAATAGAGAGCTGAGTACCAGGCAGTTAGCAAGTTTGGTAGGCTACTAATGACCATCAGCAGCATCAGAGCTTGGAGAAGCCTAGTTACCGTGACTAAACGGTCACGTGGAATTTGACTGCCTTCATGACTCGTGACTCCGGTGTGGCGGTAATACGGTCACCGAAACAGCCCTAGGAGAGACCTGAAAACAGCTGTGCAGCGATGCTCCCCATCCAACCTGACAGAGCTTGAGAGGATCTGCAGAGAAGAATGGGAGAAACTCCCCAAACACAGGTGTGCCAAGCTTGTAGCGTCATACCCAAGAAGACTCGAGGCTGCAATCGCTGCCAAAGGTCCTTCAACAAAGTACTGAGTAAAGGGTCTGAATACTTATGTAAATGTGATATTTTCGGTTTTTATTTGTAATTCATTTGCTAAAATTAAAAAAAAAAATGTTTTTGCTTTGTCATTATGGGGTATTGTGTGTAGATTTATGCTGGAAAAAAAACAATTTAATCAATTTTAGAATAAGGCTGTAACATAACAAAATGTGGAAAAAGTAAAGGGGTCTGAATACTTTCTGAATGCACTGTATATATATTTTTTTGTCAAAAACTTGGCGGGCCAAATAAAACCACCCGCGGGCCAAATTCGTGTGGAGGCTGCCAGTTGGGGACCCCTGGTTTAGTCTACTCTGTATCCTCCTATGGTTGAGTTTCTGTTCTGCTTTCCTTTACCAGGTCTCATTTTACAACAACCTCACTGAGACCTCTGTGTATCTTAGTCTCTTCTCCTCTCTGGCTGTGTTTCAGCAGTTGGATGGAAGAGTTTCAGACAGACGTACTGCATATTTCCATGTAATGTTTTGATGTACCCAAAGAGAGACACACACGCACACACGCACGCACACACACACACACACACACACACACACACACACACACACACACACACACACACACACACACACACACACACACACACACACACACACACACACACACACACACACACACAGACAGACAGACACACACACACAAGCTGTGATCCCCGAGCCGACTAGGTGAAAAATCTGTCTATGTGCCCTTGAGCAAGGCACTTAACTCTAATTGCTCCTGTAAGCCACTCTGGATAAGAGCGTCTGCTAAATGACAAAAAAAAAATGTAACAGTTGTTTTAAACACCTCCTACTGGTTAAGCATCATAATAGTGTTCTCATTCAGTTATGCTAATGTCCACAGCCCCCACAGCTTGTGTGTGTGTCTGTGTGTGTGTGTGTGTGTGTGTGTGTGTGTGTGTGTGTGTGTGTGTGTGTGTGTGTGTGTGTGTGTGCGTGTGTGTGTCTCTAAGTGGAGGAGAAGTTTGGGTAAATAAAGAGATTAAACGTTTCCTCTTTCCCCTGCTATTCCCTCTTTCCCCTGCCATTCCCTCTTTCCCCTGCTATTCCCTCTTTCCCCTGCCATTCCCATGCCTTTCCCCTGCTATTCCCTCTTTCCCCTGCCATTCCCTCTTTCCCCTGCCATTCCCTCTTTCCCCTGCCATTCCCTCTTTCCCCTGCCATTCCCCTGCCATTCCCTCTTTCCCCTGCCATTCCCTCTTTCCCCTGCCATTCCCTCTTTCCCCTGCCATTCCCTCTTTCCCCTTCCATTCCCTTTTTCCCTTACCATTCCCTCTTTCCCCTGCCATTCCCCTTCCATTCCCTCTTTCCCCTGCCATTCCCTCTTTCCCCTGCCATTCCCTCTTTCCCCTTCCATTCCCTCTTTCCCCTTCCATTCCCTCTTTCCCCTGCCATTCCCTCTTTCCCCTGCCATTCCCTCTTTCCCCTTCCATTCCCCTTCCATTCCCTCTTTCCCCTGCCATTCCCCTGCCATTCCCTCTTTCCCCTTGCCATTCCCTCTTTCCCCTTGCCATTCCCTCTTTCCCCTTGCCATTCCCTCTTTCCCCTGCCATTCCCTCTTTCCCCTGCCATTCCCTCTTTCCCCTTCCATTCCCTCTTTCCCCTTCCATTCCCTCTTTCCCCTGCCATTCCCTCTTTCCCCTGCCATTCCCCTTCCATTCCCTCTTTCCCCTGCCATTCCCCTGCCATTCCCTCTTTCCCCTGCCATTCCCTCTTTCCCCTGCCATTCCCTCTTTCCCCTGCCATTCCCCTGCCATTCCCTCTTTCCCCTGCCATTCCCTCTTTCCCCTTGCCATTCCCTCTTTCCCCTTGCCATTCCCTCTTTCCCCTTGTCATTCCCTCTTTCCCCTGCCATTCCCTCTTTCCCCTGCCATTCCCTCTTTCCCCTGCCATTCCCTCTTTCCCCTGCCATTCCCCTGCCATTCCTTGTTATTTGAAGTGGAACTAAGTCCATATGTGGTTTTAAATGTGTTCTTAAGGTTAACATGGATGTAAAGCCTAAGCTATGATAACCAGAAAATGTATTTTTCATTTGATTTTGTCCTCGAAGCCTAATGTTGATTTAATTTTTTTGGTCTAGAATAGTTGAAATATTTGAGAGTAGCATTAATCAAGGCGTAAACCTAAAATGCTAAACAAACTCTGAAATATCTAAAATGTATATTCTGTTTATTGTGGCAACATCGTTTCCCCAGGTCAAATTCCTAGTACATGGCCTCCTGTAGCTCAGCTGGTAGAGCATGGTGCTTGCAAAGCCAGGGTTGTGGGTTCGTTTCCCACGGGGGGCCAGTATGGAAAATGTATGCACTCACTAACTGTAAATCGCTCTGGATTAGAGCGTCTGCTAAATGACTTAAATGTAAATGTACATCTGGATGGGAGGAAACAGGCTGGACAGGGTAGCTGTTGACAGTCCCGAGGCCCAGAGGGGTGCTCAGCCCTGTGTGTTTGCCCAGCTCAGCCCTACCCTGGCTGGTTTACCGGCAGCAGGCCCCAGCCCTCCTCTCCCCCCTGGCCCTGGTCCAGTCTAGCAGTGTTGGATCAACAGAGAGGGGTGAGGCCCTGTCTCTGTAGCCGGTAGTCTCCACTTCATATTCATACAACTGTAAAGAGGTAAAGAAGCCTTTTTATGAATGTTGGGAGAACAAACTGTGCTTCGCTGGGGGATCGTCATCGCCGGTGTATTCCTCCCTTGATTCCTCCCTCTCTCCTTCCCTCTCTCCTTCCACCCCTCGGTCATCAAGCCAGTCTTGTTCAGTCTCTGCCATGATGACAGCCCCTTCTCTCTCAGGAGAAAGGAATGAGTGCTGGGAGGCTGAGAGACTAAGGGCTCGATTCAATCAGATTTGCGTTAGCCGACACTCGCATAGCTGGTATTTTGACGGTGTTGGAAATGGAACCGCGTTAGAACTGTCAGATCCACTAGCAGCTCCTGGTGTTATACCGATCGGACGTTGCCATTGGCTGTTATACCGATCGGACGTTGCCATTGGCTGTTATACCGATCGTGGACATTGCCATTGGCTGCACAGAGTCACATTAGTAGGAATCACATGCAGCCGTGTTTACAAGTTTGGTTAGTATGTCCCTGACTCATACAGTACAGTAAAGTATATAGGCAACACGTCTCAGAGTAAAGTATTCACCCCCCTTGGCATTTTTCCTATTTTGTTGATTTTTGAGGGTTTGTGTCATTTGATTTACACAACATGCCTACCACTTTGAAGATGCAAAATATTTTTTATTGTGAAACAAACAAAAAATAAGACAAAAAAACAGAAAACTTGAGCGTACATAACTATTCACCCCCCCCAAAGTCAATACTTTGTAGAGCCACCTTTTGCAGCAATTACAGCTTCAAGTCTCTTGGGGTATGTCTCTATAAGCTTGGCACATCTAGCCACTGGGATTTTTGCCCATTCTTCAAGGCAAAACTGCTCCAGCTCCTTCAAGTTGGATGGGTTCCGCTTGTGTACAGCAATCTTTAAGTCATATCACAGATTCTCAATTGGATTGAGGTCTGGGCTTTGACTAGGACATTCCAAGACATTTACATGTTTCCCCTTAAACCACTCGAGTGTTGCTTTAGCAGTATGCTTAGGGTAATTGTCCTGCTGGAAGGTGAACCTCCGTCCCAGTCTCAAATCTCTGGAAGACTGAAGCAGGTTTCCCTCAAGAATTTCCCTGTATTTAGTGCCATCTATCATTCCTTCAATTCTGACCAGTTTCCCAGTCCCTGCCGATGAAAAACATCCCCACAGCATGATGCTGCCACCACCATGCTTCACTGTGGGGATGGTGTTCTCGGGGTGATGAGAGGTGTTGGATTTGCGCCAGACGTAGCATTTTCCTTGATGGCCAAAAAGCTCAATTTGAGTCTCATCTGACCAGAGTACCTTGTTCCATATGTTTGGGGAGTCTCCCACATGCCTTTTGGCAAACACCAAACGTGTCTGCTTATTTATTTCTTTAAGCAATGACTTTTTTCTGGCCACTCTTCCGTAAAGCCCAGCTCTGTGGAGTGTACGGCTTAAAGTGGTCCTATGGACAGATACTCCAATCTCCTCTGTGGAGCTTTGCAGCTCCTTCAGGGTTATCTTTAGTCTCTTTGTTGCCTCTCTGATTAAAGCCCTCCTTGCCTGGTCCGTGAGTTTTGGTGGGCGGCCCTCTCTTGGCAGGTTTGTTGTGGTGCCATATTCTTTCAATTTTTTAATAATGGATTTAATGGTGCTCCGTGGGATGTTCAAAGTTTTGGATGTTTTTTTATAACCCAACCCTGATCTGTACTTCTCCACAACTTTGTCCCTGACCTGTTTGGAGAGCTCCTTGGTCTTCATGGTGCCGCTTGCTTGGTGGTGCCCCTTGCTTAGTGGCGTTGCAGACTCTGGGGCCTTTCAGAACAGGTGTATATATACTGAGATCATGTGACACTTAGATTGCACACAGGTGGACTTTACTTAACTAATTATGTGACTTCTGAAGGTAATTGGATGCACCAGATCTTATTTAGGGGCTTCATAGCAAAGGGGGTGAATACATATGCACACACCACTTTTCCGTTATTTATTTTGTATAATTTCTTGAAACAAGTTATATTTTTCATTTCACTTCACCAATTTGGACTATTATGTCCATTACATGAAATCCAAATTAAAATCCATTTAAATTACAGGTTGTAATGCAACAAAATAGGAAAAACGCCAAGGGGGATGAATACTTTTGCAAGGCACTGTATGGCGTCATTTCCGTCTCACAATTCAAAGAATCAGTGTGGCATGTCAAGAACGTGGAGAATAATGTTGAGCTTGAGTGAGTGGAGAGTTCAGATGAAAAATGTCAGAGGCGCAGAGGATCACGTTGAGAAGCTGAGAGATTGTTGAGAGCTCAGAGAAGAATGTTGCATAAAGTGGAACTGAGAAGAAATGAAGGGTTGAGCTTCTTCCTGCTCATGGTACAGTTGAAGTCGGAAGTTTCCATCCCCTTATATTGGCGTCATTAAAACGTGTTTTTCAACCACTCCACAAATGTCTTGTTAACAAACTATAGTTTTGGCAAGTCGGTTAGGACATCTACTTTGTGCATGACACAAGTAATTTTTCCAACAATTGTTTACAGACAGATTATTTCATTTATAATTCACTGTGTCACAATTCCAGTGGGTCAGAAGTTCACATACACTAAGTTGACTGTGCCTTTAAACAGCTTGGAAAATTCCAGGAAATGATGTCATGGCTTCAGAAGCTTCTGATAGGCTAATTGACATAATTTGAGTCAATTGGAGGTGTACCTGTGGATGTATTTCAAGGCCTACCTTCAAACGCAGTGCCTCTTTGCTTGACATCATGGGAAAATCAAAGAAATCAGCCAAGACCTTAGAAAAGAAATTGTAGACCTCCACAAGTCTGGTTTATCATTGGGAGCAATTTCCAAACACCTGAAGGTACCACGTTCATCTGTACAAACAATAGTACGCAAGAATGAACTCCATGGGACCACGCAGCCGTCATACCGCTCAGGAAGGAGACGCATTCTGTCTCCTAGAGATGAACGTACTTTGGTGCGAAAAGTGCAAATCAATCCCAGAACAACAGCAAAGGACCTTGTGAAGATGCTGGAGGAAACAGGTACAAAGTATCTATATCCACAGTAAAACGAGTCCTATATCGACACAACCTGAAAGGCCGCTCAGCAAGGAAGAAGTCACTGCTCCAAAAACCGCCATAAAAAAGCCAGACTACGGTTTGCAACTGCACATGAGGACAAAGAGAAATTGGAGAAATGTCCTCTGGTCTGATGAAACAAAAATAGAACTGTTTGGCCATAATGACCATTGTTATGTTTGGAGGAAAAAGGGGAACGCTTGCAAGCCGAAGAACACCATCCCAATCGTGAAGCACGGGGGTGGCAGCATCATGCTGTGGGGGTGCTTTGCTGCAGGAGGGACTGGTGCACTTCACAAAATAGATGGCATCATGAGGAAGGAAAATTATGTGGATATATTGAAGCAACATCTCAAGACATCAGTCAGGAAGTTAAAGCTTGGTCGCAAATGGGTCTTCCAAATGGCCAATGACCCCAAGCATACTTCCAAAGTTGTGGCAAAATGGCTTAAGGACAACAAAGTCAAGGTATTGGAGTGGCCATCACAAAGCCCTGACCTCAATCCAAAGAGAAGTTGTGGGCAGAACTGAAAAAGTGTGTGCGAGCAAGGAGGCCTACAAACCTGACTCAGTTACACCAGCTCTGTCAGGAGGAATGGGCCAAAATTCACCCAACTTATTGTGGGAAGCTTGTGGAAGGCACCCCGAAACATTTGACCCAAGTTAAACAATTTAAAGGCAATGCTACCAAATACTAATTGAGTGTATGCAAACTTCTGACCCACTGGGAATGTGATGAAATAAATAAAAGCTGAAATAAATCATTCTCTCTACTATTATTCTGACATTTCACATTCTTAAAATAAAGTGGTGATCCTAACTGACCTAAGACAGGGAATTTTTACTAGGATTAAATGTCAGGAATTGTGAAAAACAGAGTTTAAATGTATTTGGCTAAGGTGTATGTCAACTTCCGACTTCAACTGTATTAGAAGCTTCCTCCATACATTGCATTATATGCCCAGAACTTAATTCACCAGGTACAGGTTTCACCCAGACAAATATAAGGTGCGCTCCTCTGGTAACTCTTCCCCCTGTTGATCACGGGAGTAATTAATTGGCGCGTAACTGATTTGGACCTGGGAGTTGCTTTCACCTGTTCTTTATTTAAGGTGAATGCCAGAAGCAGCCTGTCGTTGATGTGAGCTGGGAGCAGCTTGACCGAGGCGACTGAGGAGAACGCATGCTGTTGCTGGAGCAGACCAAGACCAGTGGCCAGGACCACAGACCAGGACCAGTGACCAGGACCACAGACCAGGACCACAGACCAGGACCAGTGGCCAGGACCACAGACCAGGACCAGTGGCCAGGACCACAGACCAGGACCAGTGACCAGGACCACAGACCAGGACCAGTGACCAGGACCAGTGGCCAGGACCAGTGACCAGGACCAGTGACCAGGACCACAGACCAGGACCAGTGACCAGGACCGGTGACCAGGACCACAGACCAGGACCAGTGACCAGGACCAGTGACCAGGACCAGTGACCAGGACCACAGACCAGGACCAGTGACCAGGACCGGTGACCAGGACCACAGACCAGGACCAGTGACCAGGACCAGTGACCAGGACCAGTGGCCAGGACCAGTGACCAGGACCAGTGACCAGGACCACAGACCAGGACCAGTGACCAGGACCGGTGACCAGGACCAGTGACCAGGACCAGTGGCCAGGACCACAGACCAGGACCACAGACCAGGACCAGTGTTGAAACAGAGAGAGAAGGCCTTTATGGGAATTGAACTCATCACCCTTCCCAAAGCTGAGGACCTCTCCATAGTTATTTTCCAACATTTTACCTGATAGCACGAAATTCTCTACTGCTTTGTGCCACACACTCATTAATGTATGTTCACCCTTCCCTAAGTTAACTCCCCTGTTTCCATCCACACCAGTATAGACTCACAACCGGGGCAAATTCCTTTGGATCGCACTCGACAAGTCATTGTGGATTAAAGCGACTTTTCTGCCTGAACACTCTGAATTACAATACACTACATGACCAAAGGTATGTGGACACCTGTTCGTCAAACCTCTCATTCCAAAATCATGGCCATTAATATGGAGTTGGTCCCCCCCTTTGCTGCTATAACAGCCTCCCCTCTTCTGGGAAGGCTTTCCACTAGATGTTGGAACATTGCTGTGGGGACTTGCTTCCATTCAGCCACAAGAGCATTAGTGAGGTCGGGCACTGATGTTGGGCGATTAGGCCTGGCTCGCAGTCGGCGTTCCAATTCATCCCAAAGGTGATTCATCACTCCAGAGAACGTGTTTGCACTGCTCCAGAGTCCAATCGCGGCGAGCTTTACACCACTCCAGCCAACGCTTTTCGTGACGCTCCCGACAAACATTTATTGTGCTGATGTTGCTTCCAGAGGCAGTTTGGAACTCGGTAGTGAGTTTTGCAACTGAGGATATTCTATTTTTACGCGCTTCAGCACTCGGCGGTCCCGTTCTGTGAGCTTGTGTGGCCTACCACTTCGAGGCTGAGCCGTTGTTTCTCCTAGACGTTTCCACTTCACAATAACAGCACTTACAGTTGACCGGGGCAGCTCTAGCAGGGCAGAAATTTGCTGAACTGACTTGTTGGAAAGGTGGCATCCTATGACGGTGCCATGTTGAAAGTCACTGAGCTCTTCAGTAAGGCCATTCTACTGCCAATGTTTGTCTATGGAGATTGCATGGCTGTGTGCAAAGCAGTCATCAAGGCAAAGGGTGGCTACTTTGAAGAATCTCAAATATAAAATATATTTTGATTTGTTTAACACTTTTATGGTTACTGCATGATTCCATATGTGTTATTTCATAGTTTTGATGTCTTCACTATTATTCTACAATATAGAAAATAGTGAAAATAAAGGAAAACCCTTGAATAAGTAGGTGTGTCCAAACCTTTGACTGTGGAACTGTATATATGGTATCTTTGTGTTGTTGTTGTCAGGTAACATTCTGATATTATGGTTGTTGTAAAAACTGTACATCTGATAAACGAGGAGGACTAAACAGGATATATTTAGTTTTCTATATTTTTATTTAATGAAGATTAATGTATAGAATAAGGATAAAATACAGTTTAACAAAATAGAAAATAAGAAAATAAACAAGTAACAGTATTTTTCAAACGTATTTCATAGTAAATTCATATATACACACAGGTCCATCCTTCAAATGAATTGTTGTCATTGTCACCATCCACTCAGGACTGTACAATGTCAAGTAAACGTAGTGAACGTAGTGACCCTATTGGAGTCATATAAATGGATACAGTAAAAGGTACAGTACTTAATCATTTAGCTTTGATTGTTTTAGATCATTTAATGTACATTTAATGTGGTCCTCTGTAGCTCAATTGGTAGAGCATGGTGCTTGTAACGCCAGGGTAGTGGGTTCGATCCCCGGGACCACCCATACGTAAAAATGTATGCACACATGACTGTAAGTCGCTTTGGATAAAAGCGTCTGCTAAATGGTAAATTATAGCTAAAGTTAATCCCCTATACACTCTCCCTCTTCCCTCTCATTGGAAGTAGATCCTTCATTTAGCTTTGATTCTTTAAATCATTTAAATGTCTCTTCCCTCAGATTGGAAGTAGATTCTTCATTGTAATTCAGCTCACAGTATAAAGTGTTAACATGATGTTGTAAAACGCAGAGACATCAGCTGGTCAGGAGTGCTGTGATGAGGTGTGTGTGTGTGTGTGTGTGTGTGTGTGTGTGTGTGTGTGTGTGTGTGTGTGTGTGTGTTTTCACTGTAGCTGCTCCAGCAGAGGAGAGCAGTCCTCCAGTCTGTCTAATCCCTCTACGACCTCTATCAGACCCTCCACCTTCTCTCTGGGAAGGACCGCCCCCGCGTTGCTACGGAACTTCTTCCTCAGGCTCTCATTGGTCAACGGGTTACGCCAGTGACCGTAGAACGTATCACAGCGTCCCTTCAGGACGTCCCCGCCCACCAGCGTCACCTGCACCTCGCCGTACATGCGGTCAAAGTTAGCGGGGTTGTCATGGGGATGCTCGACGTGGACACGCCCCAGCAGGGTGTGGAGGTCGGGGCGCTGCAGTGCGTCCTGGGAGAATGAGTCCACGGTGACTTCTCCGTCCAGCAGGGCAGAGCAGGCGTTGAACTGGAAGGAGTGTCTGGCCTCATGCTCCGACTCCGGGAACGGACGATCAATGTACTTGGAGCGGGGAACCCTGAGAAGGATGTCCTGGACCTGACCTACGACCTCTGACCTCTGACCCCTCCCCCCTGACCCCTGACCCCTCCCCCCTGACCCCTGCTCCCCCAGCAGCAGTTTGTGTACGGAGGCAGCAGCGTCGGCTACCCAGTGCATCCCCAGGTGGGCCGGGAACCTCTTGAACGCTATGTCCTGGTCCTCCAGGAGGAACTGCAACTCCTCCTCTGGGGAGGTCAAAGGTCGTGGGGCGTAGTCCTCGTAGAAGGCGCTGAACCCTGCCACCCCGGCGGTGTCATCCAGGACCCTGGGTGAGGCCTCCAGACCTCTAGAGGCCAGTAGAGCTGCCTCCAGCCCCAGCCGCGCCGCGTTGCCGATGTGGAGGGGTTTAGATTGGGTGGCCGCGTTGGCCATGGGGGCTCCTGATAGGCTGGCAGCGATGGCCAGGGCGTGGCTACACTGGGAGCGTTCCAGAGAGAGGAGGCGGGCGCAGGCTGCTGCACTACCCAGAGTACCCACAACAGTAGGGGGGTGGAACCTGGAGGGAGAGGGGGGGTGGGAGGAGAGAGAGAGAGAGAGGTCAGATGTTAAGGAAGCACAGGTCTGAAGACGAAACTAAAACTAAACATGTCTGTTTTAGGAGCAAGTAACCTTGAGTAAACCAGCAAACAGCTCAGTCATGATGATGTCAGTGCTGGGTCAGTGAGGACAGGTCTCTGTCTACAGTGAGGACAGGTCTCTGTCTACAGTGAGGACAGGTCTCTGTCTACAGTGAGGACAGGTCTCTGTCTACAGTGAGGACAGGTCTCTGTCTACAGTGAGGACAGGTCTCTGTCTACAGTGAGGACAGGTCTCTGTCTACAGTGAGGACAGGTCTCTGTCTACAGAACAGAATGCTACAGGACAGGACAGCCATCTGGTTTATACAGCCTGCGTAGGGAGGAGAACCTGAGAGTCTATTTCAGTGGTCTTGAGGGAAATAACAGATTGCAAATAATTTCAGCATATTGTCACAGTGGTGAAACAGCAGAGACGGGGTACTGTTGTATAAACAGCTGTATGTCTGTGGGAGCATTCAGTGGAATCCACCACCTGCTGCACTCTATTAAACTAAACGAATTACACTACCCAGTGAACCTTTTCTGGTACTGCTAGAATAGCACACAAACAGGCCCAATCAGTTCCACTTAACGTCCCAGTAAAATATGGCCTCAGACGTGACCATCCTCTTAAAGCAACTCTGATGTTACCTTACTCAGGCTCTGAAGTCCAAGGTTAACCGAGACCTCAACTTATTTTCCCAGGTCTGATAGATCCAGCTCTCACCTCTTGGGGATGTTGTGGGTTAGAGTCAGGGTCAGGGGTCAGGGTTAGGGGTCATGGTCCTTACCTTTTGGTTAGGTTAGGGGTCAGGGTTAGGGGTCATGGTCCTCACCTCTTGGGGATGTTGTAGGTTAGAGTCAGGGTCAGGGGTCAGGGTTAGGGGTCATGGTCCTCACCTTTTGGTTAGGTTTAGGGGTCAGGGTTAGGGGTCATGGTCCTCACCTTTTGGGGATGTTGTGGGTTAGTGTCAGGGTTAGGTTAAGGGTCATGGTCCTCACCTTTTGGGGATGTTGTGGGTTAGTGTCAGGGTTAGGTTAGGGGTCATGGTCCTCACCTCTTGGGCATGTTGTGGGTTAGTGTCAGGGTTAGGTTAGGGGTCATGGTCCTCACCTTTTGGGGATGTTGTGGGTTAGTGTCAGGGTTAGGTTAGGGGTCATGGTCCTCACCTCTTGGGGATGTTGTGGGTTAGTGTCAGGGTTAGGTTAGGGGTCATGGTCCTCACCTTTTGGGGATGTTGTGGGTTAGTGTCAGGGTTAGGTTAGGGGTCATGGTCCTCACCTCTTGGGGATGTTGTGGGCTAGTGTCAGGGTTAGGTTAGGGGTCAGGGTCAGGGTCAGGGGTCAGGGTCATGGTCCTCACCTTTTGGGGATGTTGTGGGTTAGTGTCAGGGTTAGGTTAGGGGTCAGGGTCAGGGGTCAGGGTCATGGTCCTCACATTTTGGGGATGTTGTGGGTTAGTGTTAGGTTTAGGGGTCAGGGTCAGGGGTTATGGTCCTCACCTTTTGGGGATGTTGTGGGTTAGTGTCAGGGTTAGGTTAGGGGTCAGGGTCATGGTCCTCACCTCTTGGGGATGTTGTGGGTTAGTGTCAGGGTTAGGTTAGGGGTCATGGTCCTCACCTCTTGGGGATGTTGTGGGTTAGTGTCAGGGTTAGGTTAGGGGTCATGGTCCTCACCTCTTGGGGATGTTGTGGGTTAGTGTCAGGGTTAGGTTAGGGGTCATGGTCCTCACCTTTTGGGGATGTTGTGGGTTAGTGTCAGGGTTAGGTTAGGGGTCATGGTCCTCACCTTTTGGGGATGTTGTGGGTTAGTGTCAGGGTTAGGTTTAGGGGTCAGGGTCAGGGGTCATGGTCCTCACCTTTTGGGGATGTTGTGGGTTAGTGTCAGGGTTAGGTTAGGGGTCAGGGTCATGGTCCTCACCTCTTGGGGATGTTGTGGGTTAGTGTCAGGGTTAGGTTAGGGGTCATGGTCCTCACCTCTTGGGGATGTTGTGGGTTAGAGTCAGGGTTAGGTTTAGGGGTCAGGGTTAGGGGTCATGGTCCTCACCTCTTGGGGATGTTATGGGTTAGTGTCAGGGTTAGGTTAGGGGTCATGGTCCTCACCTCTTGGGGATGTTATGGGTTAATGTCAGGGTTAGGTTAGGGGTCATGGTCCTCACCTCTTGGGGATGTTGTGGGTTAGTGTCAGGGTTAGGTTAGGGGTCATGGTCCTCACCTTTTGGGGATGTTGTGGGTTAGTGTCAGGGTTAGGTTTAGGGGTCAGGGTTAGGGGTCATGGTCCTCACCTCTTGGGGATGGTGGGTTAGTGTCAGGGTTAGGTTTAGGGGTCAGGGTTAGGGGTCATGGTCCTCACCTCTTGGGGATGTTGTGAGCCTCGTTGGAGAACCTCATCAGTCGTCCCTGGACCTCTATTCCCACGTTGAACGCAAGCAGGAAGTCCCGCCCACTAGGCTTGCTGTTATTGGGCAGCATGTCGCATACCGCCAGCAGGGCAGGAAGGACCGCCCCCGACGGGTGAGTGGCAGGGTGCCAGGTGTCATCAAAGTCCATGGAGTGGGCCTGGAGTACAGACACACAACAGACACATTTAGCCTGGTCAACAGACACAGTTAGCCTGGTCAACAGACACAGTTAGCCCGGTCAACAGACACAGTTAGCCTGGACAACAGACACAGTTAGCCTGGTTAACAGACACAGTTAGCCTGGTCAACAGACAGAGTTAGCCTGGTTAACAGACACAGTTAGCCCGGTCAACAGACACAGTTAGCCTGGTTAACAGACACAGTTAGCCTGGACAACAGACACAGTTAGCCTGGTTAACAGACACAGTTAGCCTGGTTAACAGACAGAGTTAGCCTGGACAACAGACACAGTTAGCCTGGTTAACAGACAGAGTTAGCCTGGACAACAGACACAGTTAGCCTGGTTAACAGACACAGTTAGCCTGGTCAACAGACAGAGTTAGCCTGGACAACAGACACAGTTAGCCTGGTTAACAGACACAGTTAGCCTGGTTAACAGACACAGTTAGCCTGGTTAACAGACAGAGTTAGCCTGGACAACAGACACAGTCAGCCTGGACAACAGACACAGTCAGCCTATAACAGTAATACAGAGTGATCTAGTGGAATAATAGTCAGAGTGACTCTGTAGTGACTGAACAGGAATATAATAACTGTAGGAGGTCTGTCAGAGTGACTCTGTAGTGACTGAACAGGAATATAATAACTGTAGGAGGTCTGTCAGAGTGACTATGTAGTGACTGAACAGGCCCAGGAATATAATAACTGTAGCGGGTCTGTCAGAGTGACTCTGTAGTGACTGAACAGGCCCAGGAATATAATAACTGTAGCGGGTCTGTCAGAGTGACTATGTAGTGACTGAACAGGCCCAGGAATATCATAACTGTAGCGGGTCTGTCAGAGTGACTCTGTAGTGACTGAACAGGCCCAGGAATATAATAACTGTAGCGGGTCTGTCAGAGTGACTATGTAGTGACTGAACAGGCCCAGGAATATAATAACTGTAGCGGGTCTGTCAGAGTGACTCTGTAGTGACTGAATAGGCCCAGGAATATCTATCTATGTATCCCACAGAGAGAGGCTCTAAGTTAAGCATGTTATTGGGCACAGAGGGGAGATTGTGTTAACAACAAGGACCTTCCCTCAGTACGTACTCCAGCCAGTCCACTCTGCTCTGCTCTGCTGTACTCCACCCTGCTGACATATCCAGCTTATTTTGGACATCAGGACTCTATGCTCTGTTGTAGGTCTGTTTTAGTTCTGACTGAGTTCTGCCAAGGGTGGAGCTAAATGACCTTAGCATGACAAGATGATGATCTGCCGGTCAGCGCTCCATATTTATATTTCTGTCTGTCTGTCTGTGTCTGTGTCTGTCTCTAACTCTCAGACAGACCAGGAAAACCCTGGAGAGGTGAGGCCAGGGTTTTCCTGACCGGCTGCTGTGTGTCATCCTCACCATCTGGCTGAAGTACTGCCACAGCTTTAGATCACTGGTTCTCCGTTGGTTCATGTTCCTGACTACAGCTAGCAACGCTCATCGAAATGGTTAAAAGGTTTTCAAAACAATTCTAATAAATGCAACAGTTGGACAATGGATGAAGATCCTCCAAACTTTTCACATTTTAATAATCCATCAGATATTGATTGAATTATAGCACATAAAACATTTTACTGGCACAGACAAGTAATGATTGAGTTCAGGGATTTTGGTGGGAATTCAGGTATTACATTTCTTGTAAAGTTTCACTTATTTTATTTCTTAGAATGCGCTCATATATACATTTCCTTATTGTTTCAGATATTAGAATTTGTTATTTTGTGTTAAAATAAAGAACATGATATGTGCCTCATTTGCATAAATGCAATGCATTCGGAATGATTTACTTTAATAATTAGTTTCTGATGCCTGTGCTGTTCTAATGTAATGACCTGGTTAGCCTCCCGAGTGGCGCAGTGGTCTAAGGCACTGCATCGCAGTGCTAGCTGTGCCACTAGAGATCCTGGTTCGAATCCAGGCTCTGTCGTAGCAGGCCGTGACCGGGAGACCCATGGGGCGGCGCACAATTGGTCCAGGGTAGGGGAGGGAATGGCCGGCAGGGATGTAGCTCAGTTGGTAGAGCATGGCATTTGCAACGCCAGGGTTGTGGGTTCGATTCCAGTATGAAAAAATTAAATAATGTATGCACTCACTAACTGTAAGTCGCTCTGGATAAGATTGTCTGCTAAATGATGTAAATGTTATTCTATCTTGTAGTTTGATATTTTATGTTATGTCCTCAGGGCACCATTGAAAATTAGCCCCTGGTATTAATAGTTAATATTTCAGCCATTACCGGGGTGTGTTTGACAGGTCATTACAAACATTTCCTCAGTCTTAAAGTTAACGGGAAAAAAAACAACAGGCACAAGCAAGAGTATGAAAGAGTCGCAGCAGTAAAATGATTCTGACATGCCAAAACATGGTATATTTGGAAAGAAGACATCTGGGAGATGATCAGAAGATAGATAGGAGTTACATTTAATTAATTAAAAATCCTACAATGTGATTTTCTGGAGAAAAAAAAATCTCATTTTGTCTGTCATAGTTGACGTGTACCTATGATGAAAATTACAGGCCTCTCTCATCTTTTTAAGTGGGAGAACTTGCACAATTGGTGACTGACTAAATACTTTTTTCCCCACTGTAGATCAAGCACACACAAAATAACCGTTTTGTTTTTTCATCTTTCATTGACAAGCTATAAGTGAAGAGCTGGAAACACAACAGATGGCTTCCACAATATCAGGAAAAAAAGGGATTGATAGACCTAATATTACATATTTGCAATCCCTAAATGCTATTTGTTCAGTATAAAAAACACAATTTCTACCATATCAACTTCACTCAAACATTGTGGTGGTGTTATGGTGTATCCAGGGTACATTCAAGTGTCCTTTCAAACTCTCCAAAATGTCTGAATGTGGTAATT
>NW_028158939.1:0-16125 GCF_964263955.1 Coregonus lavaretus | reverse complement strand
ACAAAAACTGCATCTCAAATGGCACCCTATTCTCTTTATAGTGCACTACTTTCGGTCAAAGTAGTGCATTATATAGGGAATAGGGTGCCATTTGTGATGCAACCTTTGTCTTCCCTCTATCATTCATTTTAAGTGTATGTCATCAGAGCTTAAAGTGGCAATCAGCAGTTGCTACATCCATTTTTGGATGTACCCATTGAATCTTGAAAAATAGAACTTATAAATGCCAGATGACTCACTCTCGCTATCCTCCCCAGAAGAAAACTCCACCATCTCTACAACCTGTTTATCCTCAACATATTTATCAATCTCTACCTTCCTCTTAGAATTAGACCCTTCACCACCCCTTAAATTCTTCCTCTTACTCCTCGGTACTTTGAAAACAGCTGCTTCCTTTTCCATTATTACGAATATAAACTGGGATTTAATTTACTATGTCATAAAATACCCACATAGTCCACAACTGGTTATCTAAGTAATCTATGAAAAATATCCAGAATTAATTTGGAAAGAATAATTAAATGGTTTCAGGTTAGTCATCTTCCTTAGTATTGTGCTAAACTAATTTAGCTACGTCACTTATCTAACAGAGGCTAACGGTTAGTTACGTTATCAATATATTTTAGGGAGACGCTATAACTTTATCATCACTTTACACACAGCAGAAATAAATGGTTAGGGTTTTCTATGTCTCAATGATTGCCAATGACACCTCGTTTGTAGCTAGATAAGATTAGTTAACGTTAGATTGTTGACGTTGGTATAGTACCTAGCTATCTTTCCACCTGAACACATATAGTAGCTATAGCATTAGCATTGTCAGGTAGCTAGTTGGCTGGTGAACGAGTTAAAAGGCCCAAAGTGAAACCCATTAGAATGGCTCGTCATTTCACGGTTGAACTTCAAAAACAGAAGAAAAGCATTTGTTCCCTTTCCATTGTAATGAGGGAATCTGCATCCATGATATTTATGTTTGTCTCTAAGGGATGTAGCTCAGTTGGTAGAGCATGGCGTTTGCAACGCCAGGGTTGTGGGTTCGATTTCCACGGGGGGCCAGTATGAAAAAAATTAAATAAAAAATGTATGCACTCACTAACTGTAAGTCGCTCTGGATAAGAGCGTCTGCTAAATGACTAAAATGTAAATGTAAAATGTTACATTTCTGCAGCCCCATCCCTCATTTTTTTACCGAAGCAGGGACGGGGTGCCTGCTTTGTTATTGTTTCAACTACTGATTGCGGCTTTTAGTGATCACTGTGATTAAATCTTTTTCATATTTTACGTAACATCCCTCCCTTCTTCTCCTCACCCCTGTCTCCCCTCCCATCTCCCTCCTGCCTCGTCTCATTTCAGTTCAACCCTGGACAGCCCAAACAATTAAACAAACGCAAACAAACAAGCCGGTGCAAGGGAGTGAAAGAGATAGGGAGAGAGAATAAACAAAAATGGAGTGAGGTGAAAGGTCAATAGAATAATAATAATAATCCCTATTGCAAGTGCTAGTCTTATGGTCTGGCCTCGTCCAACCTATTTGTGTGTGTGTGTGTGTGTGTGTGTGTGTGTGTGTGTGTGTGTGTGTGTGTGTGTGTGTGTGTGTGTGTGTGTGTGTGTAGTGTACATGTGTATAGTGTACATGTGTGTTACTGTGAATGTTTGATTAACAGGACTCAATAGAAGGTTAAATGCTTGGTTATGCAGATGTAGTCATAACAGGCCTTGGGTAATGGCGGGACACACAGATATGAACAGCGTTTGATTATCAGTAACATTATCTTTATTGCAATTAATATAGTGATTTAATGATTGTATTATCAGCATAAATGTTGAGTACAGCTGTGAACACAGTGTAATCAGAATAACTCTATCATAGCCCAAAGCTTTAGTGTAAATATATGAATTATATTATATTATATATTACGATATATCTATCAAAACAGCTGGTATCATCTGAAAGCTCTTTACACATACAAGCTTTTGTGTATACTGTAGATACATGTATGAACTTCCACTGAGGTCACCTCTTTGTACAGTTAGTATACAAAACAGCATGTTTCATCTGACTACACAGTGACAGTACACATGAAAACACATAATGAGGGTGGCATTGAAATACTGAAGCTTTGATGTTCCATTACCAACAATACCTCTACAGTACTTTAGTCATTCCTACTGTAAATAGACCTATTGAGTGTGTTCACTCTGTGTAGTGTGGTTTATTCAGATGACAAGGGCGTAAGTACGTGTGTGTGTGTGTGCGTGCGTGTGTGCGTGTGAGTGAATGAACAGTTCTGTATGTGAAGTTGATACAAGGTGATTTGTCCTCTGATCAGCTCACCTCATGAAGAGTGACTAACACACACATGAAATATACAAACAAGATTATCAGCAGATGGACTGGGAGAGAGAGAGGGAGGGAGATGAGAGCGGGAGAGTGACAGAGTGGGAATGAGTGGTATAGATGGAGAGAGTGAAAAAGAGAGCAAAGAGTGAGAAGAACAGAAAGCTATGTCAACACCTCTGGCTGTCTCACATCCATACATTGACTTAGTCCACGGATCCATACTACCATGTCTGCTCTTAGAGGCTTTAGCTTAAATTGTATACAAGCGACAACCATTAGATTCAGTTCCAACACCCCCAGATCCAACTCATCAGAAAGCCCCCACCCCCATGACCCAACTAGCCATTTAGATCAGTCAGACGTGGTCCCGATGCATAAAAAGGGGAGTGGCCCAGGGGGCGTTCACACAGTTTCTTTGCTATAGGGGAGTGGCCCAGGGGGCGTTCACACAGTTTCTTTGCTATAGTTCGAATCAGTGTTTGATTATTTGTTACATTGTATTTTTTCCATTTGGTCCGTTGGATTCACATTGTCAAAATGTCAAACGAACTAAAATCCCTAAGCGAAACGATGTGTGCATGCAAGTCATTTGTTAATTGGACAGAAATGCTCACTTTAAATCCATCTATGATAGTCTAATCATGGAATATTACTTGAGTGTCCAAATCTTCACAGTTTTACTTTCGCTGGAGAAAACAGTGCAATAACCTCTCTAATAACTGAGCAGTGAGGTCCGAGTTTTATAAAAAGTTGAAGCTTATTTACTGCATTTCTATACAATTAAACAACTTTAAAATGCTATGTGGACAACTGCAAAAACATGCAAAAATGACCCCAGCCATTATCACCTTGGCTGCTGTAGCTTCATTCACCTCAGTCCATCTACAAAAACATGCCTATTAGCTATACAATTGTAATGTTCAGGGGATAAATTATGTAGCATCAGCGAATGTTCAGTTAGTTGTAATGATGAATTTAATAAAATCATCAACTCTTTACATAGATTTCATAGCATTCACATTTGAATTCCTAGGCATTACTAATCAAGATCCGCACAAACAGACATCAACGGAGCACACAGATGATCGTATTATTACATTCACATGAAATATTTGCATATTACTTATGATTCTGTATTAATATCAGTGATGTAGTGGTAAAAAATAAGGTGGGTAATGAGTAAACTACAAACTCCAGTGGGCGATCGAGATAAGACGAACAACCACCGATATAAACGATAACGTATTACATTTATAGAACTGTATTGTTTGCATTTGAATGTAGGGAAGCTAGGCTGTTGAGATATTCATATTAAAACACACACACATATATATATATATATATATATATATATATAATATATAAGTTCCTAACTTGTTTGATAAGATTAGTATAGATTTTCTCAGAGGAATCCACATGGGGCCCCAACCCGAAGTTTGGGAACCACTGTACCACAGAAGGTTGGTGGCACCTTAATCCGGGAGGACAGGCTCATGGTAATGGCTGAGGCGGAATTAGCGGGACGGTATCAAATACATCAAACACATGGTTTCCTTGTGACCCATGGGGTGGCGCACAATTGGCCCAGCGTCATCCAGGGTAGGGGAGGGAATGGCTGGCAGGGATGTAGATCAGTTGGTAGAGCATGGTGTTTGCAACGCCAGGGTTGTGGGTTCGATTCCCAAGGGGGGCCAGTATGAAAAAAATAAAAAATAATGTATGCACTCACTAACTGTAAGTCGCTCTGGATAAGAGCGTCTGCTAAATGACTAAAATGTAATTCCATTTACTCCGTTCCAGACATTATTATGAGCCATCCTCCCCTCAGCAGCCTCCACTGCACTGTACTAACCTCTCTCTGCTTGCTTCCTCTCTCTCTCTGCCTCCTCTGCTTCCATCTGCATGCATTGCAGCCTGCCTCAGCCTCACCACTGAGCGACACATCACTGTCTGTCTCAGTAGCCTACTCTCTGTAAAGCAAAGTTATTATGAGAACTTAATAGCCTATTTTTTGTTCCTGCTGAGGTAGGCTCTGTTTAACGTTAGCTTCTTACTTCCTCCTTCATCCTGCCGGTAGCTAGCCACTTGACTGACATCAACATTTAGAGGGAGCAATATTTAGATGTTGACCCTGACTTGATTTTCTTTATTGTGTACAAAATATATGTTTTTATAATTGTTTTCAAATGAGAAAAAATGACAGAGCTCCGGACCTCGGTGTCCTCATACTGTATATAGTTATGGCCCTGGGTAGACCGGGGATAGTTATTCCATAGCTTGGTTTGATCAGTCTATTGCCCCCAATCTAGAGGGTGCTGTGTAGCCTAATAATTTAAAATGAATATGTGTGATATACTTTACAAAAGGTCAACCGCCTGGACAGTTCACGTTAGCATCTCAAAAGTTGGAGATGGTTATATAAAAAGTTATACTTTCAAAGTATGAACTTTTAAATTTTTTCAAAAATATTGTTCAATCCAAATCAATAGCCTGGTTATTTCAAAGACTCTGTCGGCTACATTTTTTCTTCATTTCAAGTAGACAGATAGGAAAGAACTCCCATTTTGGAATAAGCTATGAGGATAAAATGGAACCAATTTCATCCCAAGACCTTACTCTTTCATAAGATAGCCTGTAGGCCTACTGGTGTTGTGAAATACACACCAGTAAAAGGTGTGACACACAGCCCCGGTCTCCCCTAATCTGATACGTTGGGCTGTTACCTACAAAAAAAAAATAGAGAAATTAAATAATGATATCGCTGCATTTCATCAAATTCAGCACTGCATGTGGTTACTGTCAATGTGGGCACCATTGGGAATGTCCCGTTCTCTATGGGGATTGGCTCGTATTTTGCCAACATGCTCCCGACATGTCCGAATTCAATTCACATAAGCGACGGTATGGAACTCTTCCGAGTCAGCTAGAAGTATACTGAACAAAAATATAAACTGCACATTGTAGAGTGGCCTTTTATTGTCCCCAGCACAAGGTGCACCTGTGTAATGATAATGCTGTTTAATCAGCTTCTTGATATGCCACACCTGTCAGGTGGATGGATTATCTTGGTAAAGGAGAAATGTTCACTAACAGGGATGTAAACAAATTTGTGCACAACATTTGAGAGAAATAAGCTTTTTGGAAATATGGAGAAACAAATTGTTCAGTACAAATCTACCCTTAGACCCGTGCTCTCAGGGACCCATGGCTTCCCGTTTATAGGTGATGTGAAGTGAGACAGGGTCAGCAGGGGAATTACCTTTAAGCCTCATTAGTGGACCAACAAATAGACCTGAAACCCCTAACAACACTGACAAGACTACTTTTAACATTAGTCCTGTAATATTGCAACATCATAATATTGCAACATCATAATGCAACATGTTCTTTCTCACATTACAGCCAGTGACATCATCTAGCTAATGACTCACACCCACACTTTTTTCCCCTCCCTCACCTATCAGAACTGGGGCTTCCAAACCCCACACCACTCCCACTGCCATGCCAACCGGGCTAATTAGAATGACTTAGCGTTCCAAGATGGCCGCCACGGGCATTGCAACAGGTCAGGTGATGGATGGCCGTGGGCTCCATTGTTATTTCAGCAGTATCAATAATAGTCAGCATCATGCACTCATCCCCTAGCTAATGAATCAGAAGTCATAAAAGATTCTCTCTCTCTCTCTCTCTCTCTCTCTCTCTCTCTCTCTCTCTCTCTCTCTCTCTCTCTCTCTCTCTCTCTCTCTCTCCACATGGTCTCCCTCCCTCAGTCCCCCTCTTTCTCTCTATCCACATGGTCTTTCTCTCTCTCTCTCTCTCTCTCTCTCTCTCTCTCTCTCTCTCTCTCTCGCTCTCTCTCTCTCTCTCTCTCTCTCTCTCTCTCTCTCTCTCTCTCTCGCGCTCTTTCTCTCTCTCTCTCTCTCTCTCTCTCTCTCTCTCTCTCTCGCTCTGTCAATTTCAATTTAAGGGGCTTTATTGGCATGGGAAACATATGTTTACATTGCCAAAGCCAAAGCAATCTGTCTCTCTCTCTCTCTCTCTCTCTCTCTCTCTCTCTCTCTCTCTCTCTCTCTCTCTCTCTCTCTCTCTCTCTCTCTCTCTCTCTCTCTCCCTCTCTTTCTTTATATCTCTCTCCCTCTCTCCCACTCTATCCCTCACACCCCCTCTTTCTCTCTCTCCACATTCTCTCTCTCTCTAACTCTCTCTCTGCTCTCTCTCTCTCTTTCTCGCTAAGCCCTACCTACAGTGAGTCAAACCAACCTCTCTCCCCTCTCCATGTTTAAAGACAGTATTAAACCTGAGACCTAAGTGTTTGCTGACGCCTCATCCCACTTCAGTTACCATAGCAACCAACGCACGCCTTTACCTGATTTGGTAGTCTAGCTCGTAAGAGGCTGAGTGGAAATGAACACCCTTTTGTTTTATAGAAGCACCTCCGCCTTCTCCTTAGTCTTCTGTAACCAGCTGAATGGTAGACTGAATGTTAGATGAGGAGGGGTATTTGTATCAGTGTTTGAAGCTTGGAGCACTGAAACATGTAAAACCTTGTACGGCACAAAACAGGGGCCCGATGCGTCTGCTATGGCATCTTCAGTGCCGTCATCCACGCAACCGAACGCTTTTATGTAGAATGTAAAGCATAATGCATCTACATCTATCTGTCCCCAGTGCTCTGCAGAGGGGAGTCATTTTACACTCCTTACCTCAATTATACATCACACACTGGTATGCAATATACATAACAGACGGGCAGACAAGCACACACACACACACACACACACACACACACACACAGTGTAGACACACACACAAACATTCCACAGAAATGTAATTTCCACTTTAAAATGTCAGACTTGGTTTGTCAGACTGATTTGCCCTAATGACAAATGTATCAACCCCTACAAAAATATCCATTAATTCTAATCAATAATTCACATTTCCTGTTGCTGCAGGGTTTTCTTCCTGCTGTGATTAACTGGTAAAATTAAGATAATACATCTGTACACACGCACACACACACACATACAGTCCGCGCACACACACACACACACAGAGAGCAGAGAGTAGACATATTCTCCATCCCTCTCAGTTGTGACTTTGATGCCAGTCAGCTCGGTATCTCATGAATATGAATGAACTTCCTGTTCTGAGGTGTGCACAGTGCCTGTGGCTCCTCCCCCCTGAGCCCTCTGGGTGGAGGGAGAATGGAGAGAAGGAAAAATGATGGTACATGTACACACCCGCACGTACCGACATACAGTAGACACACACACACATAGTATACACACTGTGTTTTTCCATTAACAAATCATGGAACATTCCCAGGGAGCTCGCTGTGCAGCTGTTACTGAGTTTCTGTATAGAATGTGTGAGTAGACAGCATGAGAGAATGAGAAAAATAAAGGGTGAAGTGACTATGGCTTTGTGGAGCTCTGGCCTTTGGTGACTGGAGTACAATGGGTTATTGTGCTGGTGTGTGTGTGTGTGTGTGTGAGGCCTGGAGCAGTTCCTCTAGTGTGTGTGGAGCTGAGGACCCATGGTGAGCTCTCCTCTCTAGCTACACTGAACGGACTCAGTGTCACACACAGACATGTATTCTGACAAATATATACAGTACATGCAGAGACACAAAACAGAATGACAAATAGCATACAGAGACAAAGAGACCTGCCAGCACTAGGCAGACATTTACATTTTAGTCATTTAGCAGACACTCTTATCCAGAGCAACATACAGTTAGTGAGTGCATACATTTTCTTACTGGACCCCATGGGAAATGAACCCACAACCCTGGCGTTGCAAGCGCCATGCTCTACTAACTGAGCTACAGGGGACATACAGACAAACAGCTAGACAGACCTGCCAGCACTAGGCAGGCAGACAGACAGATAGCCAGACAGACCTGCCAGAACTAGGCAGACAGGCAGACAGATAGACAGATACAGTTTGTATAGTATGCAGTATTAACTGCTTACCCCCACCTCTCTCTCAAAACCCTGTTTACTTATATTTATCTCCCCGTGACTGGGTGTGTGCCCTGGAGGCTACGCTGCGTTCTCTGACTCTTTTTACTAAAGAGATTCCCTGTAAACGTGCAGTGGTGCAACGGTGAATTCCGCCCCCGCACACACAGAAAGGGAGGTGGAATTTTTATTGTGGTGCGCTAGGCTGCGGGGCTGTTAAACAGCTGCTGGAGAGGGGAGAGAGGGAGGAAGGTGCCGGTGGCGGGTTGGGTCCCGTCCCAATCATGTCTCTCTCACTCCGTCGCAGGCCTACTGGGTAGTGAGCACACATACACACACACACACACACAGACACACACACACAGAAACATACACACAGCAGACTCTAATGCAGCTCATTTTCCATCTTCATTTCTTGTCTTCCCAGAGAGGATGAGGGTCTGCGATTGACAGCTATTCATCTTTCCTCCTTCCATTCCTGGAATATTGCCATCATCATCGATGTACCTCTTCTATAATCATCTAACTATCATCACCATCATCTGTATCATCACCATCATCAGTATCATCACCATCATCAAACTATCATCACCATCATCAGTATCATTGGAATCATCTGTCTCCCTGTCAAGTTTTGTTTGCAAAGCACTAGCTCTTCGTTAGTCAGCACGTTACCTCCATACTTCAGTCAGATGTTGTTGTGAGAGCCTGTAATAATAATAATAATAAGCCATTTAGCAGACGCTTTTATCCAAAGCGACTTACAGTCATGCGTGCATAATTTTTTTTTGTTTATGGGTGGTCCCGGGGATCAAACCCACTACCTTGGCGTTACAAGAGCCGTGCTCTACCAGCTGAGCTACAGAGGACCACACTGAAGGGAACACTGAGCCTGTGATTAAATACACACTAACACACATACGCACACAAACTTAACAAATGTTAAGTGTTACAGAGTAGACCTACTTCACTGCTATCTTAACTCTGCTAGAACTGTACTTTGCAGAGAACAGATTGTACTGTGTCACTATCCGCTCCTCTTCCTCTGTCCTCTTCCTCTGTCCTCTTCCTCTGTCCTCTTCCTCTGTCCTCTCCTCTGTTCTCCCCTCCTTTCCCTCTCTCCTCAGTGGTTTGAATCTCAGAAGGGAATACTGTAGGATTTTCACAAATGTCTTTCTCTCCTTCTCCCACTTTCTTTCCGTCACTCTCTGTCTTTGTCTTTTCTGACATTTTGACAGCTTCAGAAACCGGTTATAGTGTGTTTCCCTCTCAGAGGCTTGCGGCTGCGTTTGGGGTTGTTAGCGAAGGCGGTGCGTTCACTGTTCTCTGTCTCGGGAGCGTTGCGTGGTGATGTGAGCTGCGTTCAGGAAGAGCGTGTCTGGGTTTGATGCTCAGAGATGCTGAAGTGTCAGAGTCACTGGGGGAGAGGGAAATCAGTTTGTAGCCTAGAGGAAGAGAAGAGCTCGGAGGTTAGGGCGGAGACACACACACACAGGCACTGCGTATACAGGGATGACTAGCGCCATGACGACCGCCATGGGTGCATCATTCAGCACCATGACAACTACAATTAGATCACTTGTTTAGAAATCGCTTAGAACTCTGATGTCATCTAAACGTATTCATGATCTTGTAACACTGTAGTCCCCATGACACTAGCCAGCTAAAATAGTGTAGTCACTCTGGTTTTGGTATTTCTTGAGGCATTGCAGCAGAATACAACTGCTTTCCAATACGTTTCATCCGCAAATGTAAATCAAATCTAATTTTATTATTTGCCACAATGCAAATAGTCCGGGTAGCCATGATTAGCTGTTCAGGAGTCTTATGGCTTGGGGGTGGAAGCTGTTAAGAATCCTTTTGGACCTAGACTTGGCGCTCCAGTACCGCTTGCCGTGTGGTAGCAGAGAGAACAGTCTATGACTAGGGTGGCTGGAGTGACAATTTGTAGGTCCTTCCTCTGACACCGCCTGGAATAGAGGTCCTGGATGGCAGGAAGCTTGGCCCCAGTGATGTACTGGGCCGTACGCACTACCCTCTGTAGTGCCTTGCGGTCGGAGGCCGAGCAGTTGCCATACCAGGCGGTGATGCAACCAGTCAGGATGCTCTCGATGGTGCAGCTGTAGAACTTTTTGAGGATCTAAGGACCCATGCCAAATCTTTTCAGTCTCCTCAAGCTTCATTTATGCAGTCCATATCCACATGTTACAACCCAATTCCCGCTGCTCCAGCTCCCTTGAGCTGTCACATTCGGCAATGTTGTTATTATTATTATTCATTACAGTATCACGACTATTCTATCCAGGCCCCTCCAGTAAGTTAGTGTAGTGGAGCTTTGCTGCAGTGTTAGGGGGGCTGTGTACCGGTTTATAGAGGAGGTTCAGGGACGGGAAGGGGGTTTCTCCCATGGTGTTCTCCTGTATAGGAGGCCGTCCCGGGCTCCCTGGCTCATTTGTAGTGCAGGAGGAGCAGGAGAGGAGGAGGAGCAGCAGGAGGCGTGAGGCAGCTTGATCTCCCCCTGAAGAGAGATGGGATGCGGGCCCATTTTTATTGCAGATTGTTTAGCTGGGCTTGTGGCTGCTGCCTTAATGAAACAGTGTTATTGTTGTTCTCCATCTAGACTCTCATCTCCTTCCTTATATTTATTTCCCTCTTTAACGTCACTGACTTGTTCTTTTGCTCTTATTATTTAGCTTGTTCTTCTCCACTCAGCATTGTCTGTCTCTGTCCTCCCTCTATTCCTCCTGCCATTACTTTGATCTCTTTCTCTACCATTCTCCTTATCTTCTCCTTTGTGTGTGTGTGCTTGCGTGTGTGTGTGTGTTAAATCGGGTTCCTAGGGAGTGCATGGAGAGCTAGGAGTGGTCCTTATGAAGGCATAAATAGGAAGATTCAGAGTAGGCCCCTGGGAGAGTAAATCTCAGTTAGTTCACGTCACCCATCACACCACACCTCACTGTACAGTACTGTAGCACCGCAACGCTATGTTACGCTAGCATCAGGCAGGAGACGTTGTGTGTAAATCATAGAAATATGGGCCATTCTACCATCTAGTGGAGCACACTATCACACACAATCACTGCAGCTACGCGAAAGATCATTGGAGCTGTCATTTAATATAATCAGCTTAATTTCCCCCCCCCCTTTGTTCTCCCTCTCCTTTCTCTGGTTTCTTGTCTCTAAACCCCATGTAAATGAGGGTGTTTCTTTCTGCAGCCACCTCTGTCTCCCCCCCCCCCCACCCTCTCTCTCGCTCTCTCTCTTCCTGGTCCTCAGCAGCCATGGTTCAGATATGAACCTGTGAGCAGGCAGAGAGATAATCCAGGACCATGAATTGGAGATGCTCTGATACCAGCATGTCATTTAAAACAGACCCTACCACACATCAAAGCCCCCTAATAACGGAGCGTTTGATTGGATGATCTGTCATGGGTGCCGGCGAATCGCATCAGGCCGTTATAGAGCGAGGGAGGGTTCCGTTAAGCAGACAGACTTTAATCCGGAGCTGGTGAATGCGGTCGTCTTTAAGTCCCTCTCTTCCGATGCCTGAGGGCTAATTTCCACAAAAGGGTGACAGAGTCAGGGCCAGAGGATTTGATTGGGGAATGTGTGTGTGTTTAATAAGACTCTCTCAGGGTATCCCCATAGCATCTCCTCCTCTCCTCTGTTTCTACTCTGTCAGTACTCTACCTCTCTGTCTCTGGTCTCTCTCTGGTTCTGTCTGGTTGAGTCAGGACGTATTGTTCACAGACAGTTAACCACATCATACACTCTGGCTATTAACCTGGGATCCATATAAATGAGAGATTAAGAGAATCGCTCAAGTGTCTGCTATTTTCATTTTATCTACGCTTTCTCTTCTAATCTTGCTAACCCCTTGGGTGGAGTACCTTACACACACACACACACACACACACACACACACACACCAGTTCCTCCTGAGAGACATTACAATGGTTCACCCAAGTACCATAAGATAGGCAGTTAAGCCGTCGGTGATAATGAGAGAACTCAGTGATGATGATGAGAGACAAGAAAGAAACTCAAATGAAGACAGTCAAAAGATAGACACGTTTCTGTCAAGTGGAGTGGTCTATGGCACACGTGTATGAAGCTGTCTCCATTAGAATGCGATGGTCACAAGCGTAATTCATTGGATTGTTCCTTTGTCTTGGCAGATAGAGATAGTGAGAGGACAAAGTTGTGGAGAGCGATAAAGAGCGAGGGAGTGGAGAGAAAGAACTAGGGAGCATAGTGACATCACCCTTTCCATCCCAAGGGTCTGAAGGGAGAATCGGAATAACAAAGTGTCCGAGCGCCGGACGAACGGCAGATTTAAAAGAGAGATGGAGAGAGAGCTAATTTCTCCTCCCTCTATCTCCATGCCCCAGAGCCAGACCTATTTGTGTGTGTGTGTCCCGGAACAATGAGGAGTTTTCTAATCAGGCTATAAGCTCTGTTGTGGAAGTGAGAGAGCACACACACAATCAGATACTTACTCACACAATTTACAACTCTGCAGTGCCTCCTTGACAGAATAAGCTATCCCCCCTCACTCTCTCTTTTTCTCTTCTGTCTTGTATTCTCTAGAATCAGGCTATTAATATCTTATCTCCAGTAAAGATCTACACTTATATCCTTAGGTAATACTCTACTCCACTCTGCATGGCCATCTGTGTGGGCCCACGTAACACTACAGCAATAAAACCACTCACTCACCATTCACTCTCACGGAGTCGGCCTTGAAACAATTTGCAGAGACGTTGGCTGTGTCCGAAATAGCACCCTATTCCCTACAGAGTGTACTGATTTTGACCAGAACCCTATAGGCCCTGGTTAAAAGTAGTGCACTATATTGGGAATAGGGTGCTATTTGGGAGGCAGCTGCTGTTTACTACCACAAAAGGAAAACATCTCCCAGGTATGTAGAGAATATCTGTCGAGATGCACTGCTGCTTACTGCTCACCCAATTACAGGCAATTTTCTCCTCTGAAATAGCAGTTAGTCTGAATTTACATTCTTTTCACTTGATTGCCTTGTGTTGATTTGTGGGAGAGTGTCTCGCCTAAACTCTCCGGGATAAAGATAGAGTGCTCAATCTAAGAGACTTCAAGAAAAAATGTATTCTGCAGATGAAAAGCTCTTCGGAGAGGAGAGGAGTTGGGTATTTTTGTGTGTGCGCGCGCGTGTGTGTGTGTGTGTGTGAGCGTGTGTGTGTGTGCCATAGTCACAGCTGATTATTCAAAACTGCACAAACGTAGCTCTATTGTCTTGCAGTAACGGTTGCTTTATTATACAGTATACAGAGAAAGAAGCATACTTAGACAAATCACACCTTTTAAGGATAACCATACAACTTTTGTTATTTCTAGAACTACACACCAACCTGTACTCACATTTATGAATAACTTTGCACAATAACAATGTACATCTGTGCAGCCCTCTGCATTCAAATTCAGTGTGTGTGTGTCTGTCTGTCTCTCTGTCTGACTCTGTCTGTCTGTCTGTCTGTGTGTGTGTGTGTGTGTGTGTGTGTGTGTGTCTGTGTGTGTGTGTGTGTGTGTGTGTGTGTGTGTGTGTGTGTGTGTGTGTGTGTGTGTGTGTGTGTGTGTGTGTGTGTGTGTGTGTGTGTGTGTGTGTGCGCATACGAGCACACGTGCATATGTGTGTGTCAACTCATTCCAGCAGCCTGTATCTCCCCTGTGTTTAATTAACTGCCTCACCCCCCTTAGGATCTTCTCCTCCCTAGACAGAGCTCCACATATCACTCCAGTCAACACACACACACGCACACACGCTCACACACACAGACTCCACCATTACCATGTAATACTCACTGAGTAAAGGCATCCATGGCTTGGAGGGATCTTTAGAAACTTAAGCTCTCTTTAACCGAACATTAAACCTTGATGACACAAAATACTGTAGCCAGGAGGAAAATGTAGTCAGCAAGACTAAAAAGACAGTTAGGTAGAGAAGTAGAGAGGGAGAGAGGGAGAGAGCTGAACCAATCTTTGGAAAGAAATCAGTGTCATAACTTTCCCGCTATCAGCACAGGATGAGTCTGGAAGAGAGATCTCAAAAAAGAGAGGAAACAACAGAAAAGACAGAGAGAAGTGGCAATCAGGTGATTGCAGGTGTAGGAAAGGAGTGATGAAAAGGGAGGAAAAGGTGTCAATCTCTTTCATCTCTTGTTCTTCTGAGAGAGAAAAAAAGATAGCTACAGGTATAGGATCTTAATTTGATCAGTCTTTTGTTGCTGAATATTTTCCCGCACCGCATGAAATACAGATGAGCTTCCTGATTTACATAGATTCACTGAAAACCTGCACACAAACACAGTTATATATTATATACAGTATTGCACTTTTCATGTGGCCTACTTTTGTCCAGTTAATAGCCTAACCACCGATCAAGCAACATTATGGACTAAACGTTCAAATCCTGTTGCTGCATGATTATTTTCCTAAGACAATACTGGTCAAATTAAGATCCCACATCTGTATAGAGGAATGAAAGGAGGAGATGAGAGGTCTTTCTGGTGTACAGCTTCTGACTCCTGAATCAGAGGAGAGGGGGAGTGATTGCTAGCCTTAGCACACACACAGAACACACACACACATTTCATTAAACTCACACCTCGCACACCCCATTATAACCAAACCTTATATGACATACTTCCATCTGAACTCCCTCACCCCTTAAACACACACACCATGACGACAACTCCCATACCCCAACATATTCTTATACAGCCCACACACACACACACACACACACACACACACACACATTTTAACCCTTTGCGTTTTCTCTTTGTACTCCACTCCATAATTCCACAGTCCAGTGATTTCATTAATTAGAACCAATTAGAACGTCCAGTCCAGCACAAGAGGAGCTTGGTATATCTTTCCTTCAGGGGAGTTAATAATAACCCCTGCTTTACGAGAATGGTTCAGTCCATCTGTGTGTTTTATATAGAGGTGAGCAGTACAGTGGTACAGGCTGGGGGGACATTGCAGTGCGTCTTCCCTCGTCAAGGCCATAGGGTTTACTACTGCTCCCCATAAATTGCTTTTGCCGTTGATGGAAAGAGAAAAGAGAACATTAAAAGAAAGAGAGAGAAAATCAGAGCAAGTCTGTTCTTCTTCCACAGGGAGGATTCTAAGCTTTCTCCTCTATAAAAGACCAGTCTAACAGAGGAGCACAATTTTTGTGATTTAATGAAATAACCTTGTGACCGGTTTCACACACACACACACAAACACACACACACAACACACACACACACACACATTTCCTTCAGCCTGGGAGTAAATTGGAGTGCTTGTTAACGTGTCTGTCTATATCACAATCTTTTACATCATTTTCTCCATTCGGTTTTACTAGCTTCAACCATTATCCTTTCAGACAATATAACCTCCTTTATCCGCTCCTCTCTGGGCTGACAGCGTTATTGTTGAGACCAGTATAAAGGAAGGAGGATATTGAACTTCTTTATTGAGGAAATATGTACTTACTACTAAATGAACTGTAAGTAACTGTAACTGTAACAGTAACTCTAAACTGTACGTCGCTCTGGATAAGAGCGTCTGCTAAATGATTAAAATGTAAATTGTGGTCCTCTGTAGCTCAGCTGGTTAGAGCACGGCGCTTGTAACGCCAAGGTAGTGGGTTCGATCCCCGGGACCACCCATACACAAAAAAAAATGTATGCACGCATGACTGTAAGTCGCTTTGGATAAAAGCGTCTGCTAAGTGGCATATTATTTATTTATATCTGATCACCCTGGTATGCAGCTCACTCTTTTGTGTGTTCA
>NW_028158940.1:0-80323 GCF_964263955.1 Coregonus lavaretus | reverse complement strand
TACCCTAGGTTTAGCTGTATTTCTACACACCCCATTTAGCCATACCCTAGGTTTAGTTGTATTTCTACACACCCCATTTAGCCATACCCTAGGTTTAGCTGTATTTCTACACACCCCATTTAGCCATACCCTAGGTTTAGCTGTATTTATACACCCCCAAACTACTTCCTGCGGCTATGGGACAGAGGAGGAGGGGAGGGGAGATGGAGAGTGAGAGAGAAGAGGAGTAGAGAGAGGGAGATGTCAAAAGAGATAGGGCTGACAGACTAACATGCAGTCAACTGAATATCTTTTCATAACTGACTTCTCACCAGTTATGTCATCACAACCAGTAACCTTTTCCACTCTTCCACTCCTGGTACGGCTCAGCTTGACCTCTGACCTATGAAATGAATGATTTCAAAAACAGACAAAAGCAAAGGTATTAAATTATATATAAACTAATCTGCAAAGAGAGGTTCACCTTTCCACGGAAGGGGAATGTGTGTACACATGGGTGTTATTGCATCATACCAACTATAAGCCTATCTTCCCCATCACATCACGTGTGTTGTTGCACCACACCAACTATAAGCCTATCTTCTCCATGACATCATGGAAGGTGATGTTGATGTTCATTTCTCCTCTCTTTTGCCCCTCCCCCCCTCTCTCTCTCTCAGTCTCTTTCTCAGTTCAATTCAAAGGGGTTTCATTGACACGGGAAACATATGTTAACATTGACAAAGCAAGTGAAATAAACAATCACAAACAGTAAACTTTAAACACACAAAAGTCTCAAAAGAGAAAGTCATTTGAAATTTAACTATATAAAAAAACAAAAAATAAAAATGAGTGTATCAGTCCTGACCTGTATAGGCCGTCGGTCAATACACTGTAAATGAAATATAAACTAGCTGGCTCCACTAGGGTGCTCTCAGCCAGGTGGCTCCACTAGGATGCTCTCAGCCAGGTGGCTCCACTAGGCCCTCTCAGCCAGGTGGCTCCACTAGGGCCCTCTCAGCCAGCTGGTGTTTGTAGGAGAGTGTGAGCTGTCTGTGCAAAAAGTAGAAGTACAAATGGCTGAGAATTTTGATAACTATATAAAAGAAAGATTAAAGTATTTTCACTGCCTGGAACATTAAGGAACATTAAGCCAATATTATATAAGAGGTGAACTCAAGCAGTAGAAAGTTAGAGGTGATATTATAGGACACACTATGTGAAACATTGCTGCAAGACAGATCAGTTTGCTGTGTTTAGCTGGGCTCAACCACTGATCCAAGATAAGTTGCTAAGACGTTTATCTCACATCAAAGACCTAATGAACTAATGACATAGAAGTCATATAGCCTAGCAGTATTTTCCACTCTTCAGTCCACTCTTCATGACAGTAGACTTGTATAGCTCAGTAGAGCCCCAGTTAGAGACAGATATGATACCTGCAGTGATATTGATGATCCTGTTCTGGAGCATATGTTTTGATATTGTAAGATATATGATCATTTGCAGGGTTAGTAAATAACATGCAACTGGATGCAAACAGTAAAAATCTGTCTTAAAGCAGGACAATGATGTAATCACCAGTAAATGTAATTTACTGTAGCATAACTGTCACGATCGTTGACGGAAGCGGACCAAGGCGCAGCGTGATAGGCGTACATACTTTATTTAGTACACACACGAACCAAAACAATAAACCAAACGATACGTGAAGTCCTAGGTCATAACACAAACCAAACGGAACAAGATCCCACAAAAAAACAGTGCCAAACAGGCTGCCTAAGTATTGTCCCCAATCAGAGACAACAAGCTACAGCTGCCTCTGATTGGGAACCACCCTGGCCAACATAGATCTAAACGATCTAGAACACAAACATAGAAAACTAAACAATGAAACCTACACACCCTGGCTCAACATTAAAGAGTCCTCAGAGCCAGGGCGTGACAGTACCCCCCCCCCAAAGGCGCGGACTGCGACCGCGCCAACCAAACACAAGAGGGTAGGGGCCGGGTGGGCATTCCGCCTCGGAGGCGGATCCGGCTCCGGGCGTGACCACCACTCTCTCTCCACCCCCCCGTAGCGCTCCTGATCTGGTCTGACCCCGCTGGCCGGACCTGGACTGGACACCGGTGGAGCGGATTGCTCTGGCTCCGGAGTGGAGCATCTGCCCGGTGCCGGACCAGGCACCGGTGGAACAGGCACGGGCCGTGCCGGACTGACGACGCGCACCACTGGCTTTGTGCGGGGAGCAGGAACGGGCCGTGCCGGACTGACGAAGCGCACCACTGGCTTGGTGCGGGGAGCAGGAACGGGCCGGACCGGGCTGGCAACGCGCACCACTGGCTTGGTGTGGGGAGCAGGAACAGGCCGGACCGGGCTGGCGACGCGCACCACAGGCTTGGTGCGGGAAGCAGGAACAGGCCGGACCGGGCTGGCGACGCGCACCACAGGCTTGGTGAGAGGGACAGGAACAGGCCGGACCGGGCTGGCGACGCGCACCACTGGCTTGGTGCAGGGAATAGGAACAGGCCGGACCGGGCTGGCGACGCGCACCACTGGCTTGGAGCGTGGAGCAGGAACAGGCCGGACCGGGCTGACGACGCGCACCACAGGCTTGGTGCGAGAAGCAGGAACAGGCCGGACCGGGCTGGCGACGCGCACCACAGGCTTGGTGCGGAGAGCAGGAACAGGCCGGACCGGGCTGGCGACGCACACCACAGTCTTGGTGCGAGGGACAGGAACAGGCCGGGCTGGACTGTGGAGACGGATTGGAGGTCTGGAGCGGAGAGCTGACACAACCCGTCCTGGCTGAATGCCTATTTCCACACAATCTGTGTGAGGCATCAGCACAGGACGTACAGGGCTGTGCACTCGTACTGGCACTACAGCACGTGGCACTGGCGCAGGATATCCGGGACCGAGGGGGGGTACTGGAGGCCACGAGCGTTGAGCCGGCACACTCCGTCCTGGCTGCATGCCCACCTTAGCACGACACGTGCGTTTTGCTAGCACAGGACGTACAGGACTGTGCCGGAACACTCGCGGCACAGTACGTGGCTCCGCATAACACGGAACATGCCCAGTCTCACGCTGCCTAGCCTGAGTACGGGGAGTTGGCTCTGCTCTACCTCTAGGCTCCGCCAACCACCCTTCCAGCCCCCCAAACCTGGTGGCCTCCTCTCCTAGTCTGCCGATTCGTCCTGTAGCTGCCTCCAGCAGCCCCGTTGTCCACGCCGTGTGCCCCCCCCAAAAAAATGTCTTGGGGTTGCCTCTCGCGTGTCCGACGTCGGCACGGTTGGCGCCGTTTCTCCTCTCCTGCCTGGGCATTTACTTTTGCCCATGGCCCTCTGCCCGCGAATATGTCCTCCCAAGACCACCATTCGCCCACCTGGGACATCGCCAACTTCTCCTGTTTGGCACGCTGCTTGGTCCTCTGGTGGTGGGATCTTCTGTCACGATCGTTGACGGAAGCGGACCAAGGCGCAGCGTGATAGGCGTACATACTTTATTTAGTACACACACGAACCAAAACAATAAACCAAACGATACGTGAAGTCCTAGGTCATAACACAAACCAAACGGAACAAGATCCCACAAAATAACAGTGCCAAACAGGCTGCCTAAGTATGGTCCCCAATCAGAGACAACAAGCTACAGCTGCCTCTGATTGGGAACCACCCTGGCCAACATAGATCTAAACGATCTAGAACACAAACATAGAAAACTAAACAATGAAACCTACACACCCTGGCTCAACATTAAAGAGTCCCCAGAGCCAGGGCGTGACAATAACTGTCCATCTGGGGACAGGCACTAATGTCATTTAAGGTGTGATGGTGTATGTGATGTTGTATATTCAGTGTGTCAATGATTGATTGTATCTGTCCCTATGGAAATGAATGAGAGTATATATGGCACACTGAATATATATATAGATCATAGGCACTGCATCGCAGTGGTAGAGGCGTCACTACAGACCCGGGTTCGATCCCAGGCTATATCACAACCGGCCGGGATTGGGAGTCCCATAGAGCGGTGCACAATTGGCCCAGCATCGTCCGGGTTAGGGGAGGGTTTGGCCTGGGTAGGCCATCATTGTAAATAAGAATTTGTTCTTAACTGACTTGCCTAGTTAAATAAAGGTTTATTAAAGGTTCAACTGAGCAAGGGGAAGGGGGGTAGCTAGAGGTCTGTTACCCAAGTCAACTGAGTCAAGCTCAACAAGCCTGATGATATATGTCAGTAAGAGAGAGAGAGAGAGAGAGTGAGGAGGGGAGGGTAGTGGAGAGAGAGAAGAGGGGACAGAGGACGGGAGGGGAGATAGAGAGGGAGATGTCAAAGGGCTGCGAGCAGAGAGAGATGGGGTTGGAGGAGAGAGGATGGGTGGGGGGCGGAGGAGAGCGTAGTGGAGAGAGAGGAGAGGGGAGTGGACAGAGGAGGGGAGGGGAGGGGAGGGGAGGGGAGGGGAGATAGAGACCCCATTTAGCCATACACTAGGTTTAGTTGTGTTTCTACACACCCCATTTAGCCATACCCTAGGTTTAGCTGTATTTCTACACCCCCAAACTACTTCCTGCGGCTATTGGACAGAGGAGGAGGGGAGGGGAGATGGATAGTGAGAGAGAAGAGGAGGAGAGAGAGGGAGATGTCAAAAGAGATAGGGCTGACAGACTAACACGCAGTCAACTGAATATCTTTTCATTACTGACTTCTCACCAGTTATGTCATCACAACCAGTAACCTTTTCCACTCTTCCACTCTGGTACGGCTCAGCTTGACCTCTGACCTATGAAATGAATGATTTCAAAAACAGACAAAAGCAAAGGTATTAAATTATATATAAACTAATCTGCAAAAATGAGGTTCACCTTTCCACTGAAGGGGAATGTGTGTACACATGGGTGTTATTGCATCATACCAACGATAAGCCTATCTACCCCATCACATCACGTGTGTTGTTGCACGACACCAACTATAAGCCTATCTTCTCCATCACATCACGTGTGTTGTTGCACCATACCAACTATAAGCCTATCTTCTCCATCACATCATGAAAGGTCACGTTGATGTTCATTTCTCCTCTATTTTGCCCCTCCCCCTCTCTCTCTCTCTCACTCTTTCTCTCAGTTCAATTCAAAGGGGTTTCATTGACATGGGAAACATATGTTAACGTTGACAAAGCAAGTGAAATAAACAATCACAAACAGTAAATTTTAAACACACAAAAGTTTCAAAAGAAAAATACATTTGAAATGTTAATAATTTAACTATATAAAAATAAAAAATAAAAACGAGTGTATCAGTCCTGACCTGTATAGGCCGTCGGTCAATACACTGTAAATGAAATATAAACTAGCTGGCTCCACTAGGGCCCTCTCAGCCAGCTGGCTCCACTAGGCCCTCTCAGCCAGCTGGCTCCACTAGGGTCTTCTCAGCCAGGTGGCTCCACTAGGGTCCTCTCAGCAAGCCGGCTCCACTAGGGCCCTCTCAGCCAGCTGGTGTGTGTAGGAGAGTGTGAGCTGTCTGTGTAAAAAGTAGAAGTACAAATGGCAAGGGAAATGAAATAAACTGATAAATCTAGGCCTAGGTTCTATTTACTGTGGTGTTTGTTCTCCACTGGTTACCCTATTCTTATCACAACAGGTCACACATTTTGCTGCCATGATTGCACGCTGCAGTATTTCACCTAACAGATACGGGAGCTTATCAATATTATATTTGTTTTCAAAGTATTTGGGGGTCCTTGTAATCTGAGGGAAATATGTCTCTCTCATATCATCGTTTATTTGGCAGGAGGTTAGGAGGGGCAGCTCAGTTTCCACCTCATTTTGTGGGCAGTGTGGCACATAGCCTGTCTTCTCTCTACCTATAGTGATTTTCGGGATGTGGAAGGCAGACATACAGGCGGATGAAGTAGATTGAGATGCAGCCCATGCAAAAAAACAAATCTCTATCTTAAACAGATGGATTTTGATGGGGATTTATTGTATTATTTTAATTAGTGCATCAATCGACTCTTAAGGACATCAATGGACATGTACTTACTGTTATCTGAAATGAAATAAACATCATTTTTGTTAAATGACAATTCATTTGCAGATTCTGTAAAACAAAACAATATATTTTTCCCTTAAATAATGTGCAGCTTTTTTCCAAAGTAAGTACTAAAAAGCCGATTTACCATAATTTGATTGTAGTATCATTTATTTTTAAGTAAATACAAAAGGTGTCATATTTAGGTGGTAAAAATGACTGCCATTTAAAGGAGCGGTACACCAACATTGGAAATCTATTTAATTTTATTGACAAAAATACATTCATACATTGATCCTGAGAAACAATGACCAAAAATATGGCTGGAGCTTCACTAGGGCCCTCTCAGCCAGGCGGCTCCACTAGGGCCTGCTCAGCCAACTGGCTCCACTAGGGCCCTCTCAGCCAGCCGTCTCCACTAGGGCCAGCCGGCTCCACTAGGGCCCTCTCAGCCAGCTGGCCCCACTAGGGCCCTCTCAGCCAACTGGCTCCACTAGGGCCCTCTCAGCCAGCTGGCCCCACTAGGGCCCTCTCAGCCAACTGGCTCCACTAGGGCCCTCTCAGCCAGCTGACCCCACTAGGGCACTCTCAGCCAATTGGCTCCACTAGGGCCCTCTCAGCCAACTGGCCCCACTAGTGCCCTCTCAGCCAACTGGCTCCACTAGGGCCCTTTCAGCCAGCTGTTACCACTAGGGGTGGCAGGTAGCTTAGTGGTTAAGAGCGTTGTGCCAGTAACCGAAAGGTCGCTGGTTCTAATCCCCAAGCCGACTAGGTGAAAAATCTGTCGATGTGCCCTTGAGCAAGGCACTTAACCATAATTGCTCCTGTAAGTCGCTCTGGATAAGAGCGTCTACTAAATGACCTATTTACTAGGGCCCTCTCAGCCAGGTGGCTCCACTAGGGCCCTTTCAGCCAACTGGCTCCACTAGGGCCTGCTCAGCCAGCCGGCTCCGTTAGGGCCCTCTCAGCCAGCCGTCTCCACTAGGGCCAGCCGGCTCCACTAGGGCCCTCTCAGCCAGCCGTCTCCACTAGGGCCAACTGGCTCCACTAGGGCCCGCTCAGCCAGCTGGCTCCACTAGGGCCCTGTCAGCCAGCTGGCTCCACTAGGGTCCTCTCAGCAAGCCGGCTCCACTAGGGCCCTCTCAGCCAGCTGGTGTGTGTAGGAGAGTGTGAGCTTGTGTGTAAAAAGTAGAAGTACAAATGGCAAAGGAAATGAAATAAACTGATAAATCTAGGCCTGGGTTTTATTTACTGTGGTGTTTGTTCTCCACTGGTTACCCTACTCTTATCACAGGTCACACATTTTGCTGCCATGATTGCACACTGCAGTATTTCACCTAACAGATATGGGAGCTTATCAATATTATATTTGTTTTCAAAGTATTTGGGGGTCCTTGTAATCTGAGGGAAATATGTCTCTCTCATATCATCGTTTATTTTGCAGGAGGTTAGGAAGTGCATCTCAGTTTCCACCTCATTTTGTGGGCAGTGTGGCACATAGCCTGTCTTCTCTCTACCTAAGTAGATTGAGATGCAGCCCATGCAAAAAAACAAATCTCTATCTTAAACAGATGGATTTTGATGGGGATTTATTGTATTATTTTAATTAGTGCATCAATCGACTCTTAAGGACATCAATGGACATGTACTTACTGTTATCTGAAATGAAATAAACATCATTTTTGTTAAATGACAATTCATTTGCAGATTCTGTAAAACAAAACAATATATTTTTCCCTTAAATAATGTGCAGCTTTTTTCCAAAGTAAGTACTAAAAAGCCAATTTACCATAATTTGATTGTAGTATCATTTATTTTTAAGTAAATACAAAAGGTGTCATATTTAGGTGGTAAAAATGACTGCCATTTAAAGGAGCGGTACACCAACATTGGAAATATATTTAATTTCATTGACAAAAAGTAATTCATAGATTGATCCTGAGATACAATGACCAAAAATATGTCTTATCTGTCTTTATTTACTTACCCCACAGCCAGCATTAGCATCCCTTCAAAAATCATGCCCAAATCCTCAAAGTCACTTCAAACCAAATGTTATAGCAACCCACATACCACAACAACTTGCACATATAGAATATTGGAGGATATTATAGGAATGATGGTATTTATATAACATTTCCGGTGGAATAACCAACTATTCTTCAAAGAATACCCACCAATACAGCGCTATGTGTACGTTTAGAGGGTAGCTGGTTTCTACATTACAGTTTCAACAAGTATTCATCCCACTGACAGACTTATGAGCTGTTGTGACTGCAACTAAGCATATATGCAAGGTCATTTTGATTGTGTACAAGGTCATACCTAGTTATAACCAGTTATAACCAGGCGAGTACGTAAGGTTCTTCATTTCTGCAGGTGATCTGTTTATCTGGTCTAAATCACTGATACAGGTCCCCCTGGATTCAAATAAATACTTTTTTAGATTTGCCTTAGAATAACTACCTTTCGGAGAATACCCACCAATACAGCTGTCTGTATCTGAGTTCTATATTGCAGTTCTATCAACTATTTATACCGTTGGCAGACTTTTTAATGAAGGTCCTATCAAATTACTATAGGAGGAATCAGATGCTTTTCGTTGGAGTCAGAATGATCCCAAAGGACTTGATTTTGTTAAAAAAATTATGATGATATCAGTTGACTGACAAATACATGAAAAATTTGAAGAATTTAATAAACCAACTTTGGGCTATGATTTATAAAAAATATGGATCTAGAAGCAATTCGTTAACTTCAGTAGTGGTGTGTGGGTAAATTTACTGGGGGGGAAAGCCATAATACAACCAAATCAGTTGTGATCATTTCATTGTCTGGTCTATAAACCTAATGAATGATCCTCTGTGCCCAAATCATGCTTTAGAAGCCTATTTTGAATGTTTTTATTTATTTCTGTATAGACAGGAGTATGCTAATTTGTATTTTATATCTTTCTGGGTAAGTGCCAGGACCATTCACAGTTTAGCTCATTTGGCCTCCCTTTCTATTATCAAGGGAGGCCAAATGTTCGCTGGCTTCCCTTGCATTCAATGCTACAGGGCGGCAGCAGTGTCATATTATTTTGAACTAGACAGCATCAGATAGATCAGTAGTTCCCAAACTCTGGGGCGGCCTCCTAGGGGCGGTGCGAGGGGTCTGTGGGGGGTCGGGTGGGTGCAGGGGTCATTATGCAATTTGTTATTTTATTTGATTTATTTCAGGACCATTCACACTTTAGCTCAACGCTATTTGGTATTTTAATTACTTTTTTTATGATCAAGGGAGGCCAAATGTTAGCATTCAATGCTACAGGGCGGCAGCAATGTCATACTCTTTTTAACCAGACAGCATCAGATAGAATGGCCTACACATACAGAGACAGAGGGGCACCGTTTCACTCGCTCAGATGCTTTCTCCGGTGAGGCACATTCAGCCACTTGCTAATTGAAGGAAAATGATAAAACACAGAGAGATGAAAGATACATTATTTTATATGTTTTTTTCTTGGTCATTTTTTGGGGAAGCCTGGCTTCCTTTGGCAACCATGAATACACGCCACTGCGGAGGTTAGGAGATATAATGTAGCAGGTTAGGATCATTAACGTGGGAGGTTAGGATAACTAATGTAGCAGGTTGGGATAATTAACGTGGGAGGTTAGGATAACTAATGTAGCAGGTTAGGATAATTAATGTGGGAGGTTAGGATAACTAATGTAGCAGGTTAGGATAATTAATGTGGGAGGTTAGGATAACTAACCTAGCAGGTTAGGATAATTAGTGTAGCAGGTTAGGTTAATTAACGTGGCAGGTTAGGAGAATTAACTTAGCAGGTTAGGATAATTAACGTGGCAGGATAGGATCATTAACGTGGCAGGTTAGGAGAACTAACGTAGCGGGTTAGGATAATTAACGTGGCAGGATAGGATAATTAACGTGGCAGGTTAGGAGAACTAACGTAGCGGGTTAGGATAATTAACGTAGCTGATTAGGAGAATGAACGTAATGTGCGTGTGGTGAGGTTTTGCCATTTCAATCAGGAGAAAAATAGGAGTACTGCTGATCTAGGATCAGGTCCCCATTGTCCATGTAATGTTATTCATTAGGATCTAAAATACTATATAAAAATGAATACAGGCCTAGCTAGATATGAATGGAATCATTACCTTGAAAAAGGATTGTTTTCCACCGTAGGCCTTGTTCAACAGTGTTAGTTCTGTAGTGCAACCCTGGCCCAGACTGGGTAAACATCTCCATCTAGTGGACATTTAACTGTATGACAGGAAGACAAAGGGACCCTATTCACTAGCAGTGTTTCCCAACCAGGTGTACTAGGACCCCTGTGGGTACTTGGACTATCCACAGGGGGTCCTTGAGAAGACTCATGAGACCAGAGGGTACTAGGACCCCTGGTTGTTGCTAAATAAGTGGGAGGCTCAACATAAGTGGGTGTATGGAAACAACAGCTAATTGGGCAGATTGGTTGCCACTCATTTTTTTTTGTTGCCACTCATTTTTTGAGTGGCTGCTTGCTGCTTCCTTGTAGCAATTTAGCTAAACCTAACCCTAACTCTTTTCTAATCTTAACCTCATTATCCTGATCTTCTAGGTTACTCCTACAACCTGCCACGTTAATTATCCTAACCTGCCACGTTAATTATCCTAACCTGCCACGTTAATTATCCTAACCTGACATGTTAATTATCCTAACCTGACATGTTAATTATCCTAACCTGACACGTTAATTATTCTAACCGGCTAAGTTAGTTCTCCTAACCTGCCACATTAGTTCTCCTAACCTGCCACTCCACCGGGGAAAGGAAAACTTAAGTACTTTTTGTATTGAGTGTCTGTCTTTCTAACATCACAGAAGGGGAAGAGAGTATAGGGGGAGGCAGACAAAGGGGGAAAGAGATGGGAGAGAAAGATCATATATTATTATCACTGACTTCTCACCAGTGATGTCATCATAACCAGTAACCTTTTCCACTCTTGGCCCAGCCCAGCCTGACCCTGACATATTGCATCACACCTGTTGAGTTGACTTGGGTAACAGACCTCTAGCTTCTACACCACATCCCCCCTTCTCCTGCTCTAACATGAGACCTCATCAGTACTCATTTTGGGTGCTGGTACTGTTCATATTCAGGAGCTGGAACATTAACCAATATTCTATAAGAGGTGAACTCAAGCAGTAGAAAGTTAGAGGTGATATTATAGGACACACTATGTGAACTTTGCTGCTCTGTCAGCAGTTTCCTGTGGGGTTTTTCAAAACAGATCAGTTTACTGTAGGTAGCTGGGTTCAACCAGTGATCCAAGATAAGTTGCTAAGAAGTTTATCTCACATCAAAGACCTAATGAACTAATGAGATAGAAGTCATATAGCCTAGCAGTATTGTCCACTCTTCAGTCCACTCTTCATGACAGTAGACTTGTATAGCTCAGTGGAGCCCCAGTTAGAGACAGATATGATACCTGCAGTGATATTGATGATCTTGTTCTGGAGCACAGGTAGGATGCTGTTATACTGATATACACTTGTGACAATTACTGAGATATGATTTGATATTGTAAGATATATGATCATTTACAGGGCTAGTAAAAGAACATACAACTGGAAGCAGACAGTAAAAATCTCTCTCAAAGCAGGACAATGATGTGATCACCTGTAAATGTACTTTACTGTAGCATAACTGTCCATCTGGGGACAGGCACTAATGTCAGTTAAGTTGTGATGGTGCCATGCATCTGACTGTTGTATATTCAGTGTGTCAACAATTGATTATATCTGACTCTGTGTAAACAAATGAGAGTATATATTGTATATTATATTGGTCTTATGTTAGTGTAGGAGAATGGGTGGTGTAGATGCTAGAGGTGTGTGACCTGAGTCAAGCTCAACAGGCCTGATGCTATATGTCAGGAAGAGAGAGGGAGGACAGAAAGGAGGGGGTGGGGAGGGCAGAGGAGAGAGTGGTGGAGAGAGGATGGAGGGGGCAGAGGAGAGGAGGGAGATAGAGAAGGGAGAGGAGAGAGAGGGAGATAGAGAGGGAGAGAGAAGGGAGAGGAGAGAGAGGGAGATAGAGAGGGAGAGAGAAGGGAGAGGAGAGAGAGGGAGATAGAGAGGGAGAGAGAAGGGAGAGGAGGGGAGGGAGATAGAGAGGGAGAGAGAAGGGAGAGGAGAGAGAGGGAGATAGAGAGGGAGAGAGAAGGGAGAGGAGAGAGAGGGAGATTTCAAAAGAGATAGGGCTGACAGATTAACACGCAGTCAGCTGAATATCTTTTCATCACTGAATTCTCACCAGTGATGTCATCATAACCAGTAACCTTTTCTACTCTTCCACTCAGCTTGACCCTGACCTCTGAAACAACAGACAAAAAAAATGTAATAAATTAGATATAAACTCATCTGGAAAGAGTGTTACACATTTCCATCTATAGTGTATGTACACATGGGTGTTGTTGCATCATACCATCGATAAGCCTATCTTCCCCAGCACATCATGAAAGATCATGTTGATGTTCATTTAACCTCTGCCTCTTTCTCTATCTCTCTCATCCTCTGACTCCTCTCTTTCTCCTTCTCCTCTCTCTCTCTCTCTCTCTCTCTCTCGCTCTCTCTCTCTCTCTCTCTCTCTCTCTCTCTCTCTCTCTCTCTCTCTCTCTCTCTCTCTCTCTCTCTCTCTCTCTCTCTCTCTCTTTCTCTCTCTCTCTCTCTCTCTCTCTCTCTCTCTCTCTCTCTCTCTCTCTCTCTCTCTCTCTCTCTCTCTCTCTCTCTCTCCTCAGATATCCAGGCTCAAAGCATCAGTCCACCAGGTAGGTAGAGTATAAATCTCCAGTGATTATAGCAGTTCAATATTAGTCAACTTTATTATCCCACATGGAGAAATTCATGTGTCGATACACACCATTCTAAAACCCAATAACAAGTACTGTTTTATGGAACTACTAATACTTGTCAACCACAAAGCATTACTGCTGTTAGAATAACAGAAGCCCTGTCATAATCTGTCCTCACCACTGTGTTTTCCTCTCTGCTGTTTACAGCTGAACTCTCAGTCAGACTGGTGAATGGGACCACTTCCTGTTCTGGGACAGTGGAAGTCTTCTCCAGAGGAGAGTGGTCAGGTCTATGTACTATAGGGTGGAGTATGATAGAGACTAAGGTTATGTGTAGAGAGCTGGGCTGTGGGAATGCTGTAGCTGAATCTAGAGGACCTCTGGTTGAAGATGGAAGAAGAGGAGGAGCCTCACTATGGGTGTAGTGGAGATGAGTCTACTTTTAGAGAGTGTAACATCATAGGAGGAGGACCTGGTGACTGTAAGGGTAGATATTATCATCATGTGATCTGTTCAGGTAAGACACTGGTAATATTGAGAGATTTGATTTGTACATTATACAAGATTAGCATATATCATGTTTTATGTGTTTTTTCATTTAAAGAGGGAGAGATGATAGATGTATTTAAACATTATATTTGTGTTTGTCATATTGGTTTATGGGAGATGTGCATGGGCAGATCATTGTAGTTCAGATGTTACTGAAGTGAAGCTGCCTGATGGATGTCCAGCTGTTTATTTTCTATAAAGTGAAGTGAACTTATTCCTGTCTCCTGCCTGCATTATTCCCAACCCTTTCCTGAGTGACTAAGAACCCATTTCCACCTCTTACAGTATCAAACATAGTAATCTACAATCTTTTATCCAACATATTTGTGTTTAGTCCTTGACAGTGTCATCAACAAAACTGATTGAATGTTCAACCAACTCTTTTTCTCCAGAGTCTGTGCAGCTTGTGGATGGAGATGGTCTCTGCTCTGGGAGACTGGAGGTGAAGTCCAGTCAGTCCTGGGCCTCAGTGTGTGAAGCTGACTTTGACCAGCAGGATGCAGAGGTAGTCTGTGGGGAGCTTGGCTGTGGGGCTCCTGCAGCTCTACAGGGGGGGCTCTATGGAGAAGGTGAGGGTCAGACCTGGGATAAAGAGTTCCAGTGTAAAGGCAATGAGTCCCTTCTCCTGGACTGTGACACCTCAGACAGAAAAAACAACACCTGCCTACCTGGTAATGCTGTTGGACTCACCTGCTCAGGTAAGAAACAGTTTGTCACTCAATCAACATTGTTTCTCGCCTGGAGTGAAGAATATGAGAGGCAATATATAGTGGGCTCCAAAATTACTGGCACCCCTGTCTGGCAATGCACAAACAATACTTACAGAAATATAAACAATATAATTATAGAGAGAAACTGAAAATACCAACATGTGAGAAATACTGTAATATATTAATGTTCCAATGGAACCCACCAAAATCATTTATTGATTAAATTAAAAATCAATGTCCTCCAAATCAAGGTTTCACAATTAATTGCACCCTTAAAGATTATTGTAAATAACATCTACCAAAATTAAACCAGTGTTAAGTGAATATTTTAATCTCAATGGTTGAACTCAACTATTTCAGTGTCTCTGTGCGTCTCCCAAAAGGTTGTAATGCTTTTGGATCAAGAAACGGACAGAGTCCCGGTCTGCATAGTCAGGCCTTTATTCATTGAGAATTCTGTTCATCACAATTTCAGAGTCCATCTTTTATACTCACACGTCATACAAAAATCCCACCCCTTTTAGGCGGGCTGTTTTCCTCTGCTCTCCTAACCATCAGGTCACACACACATGTTCTTATCATAGGCTGCATTCCTTAGTTATCGCCGTCCTCATACTCCTTAAAAAGCCTAACCGTTTCTCTCCTCCCTTAATTGGGAGGCCTCTTTATCTTGGTTTCCCAGTTGTCTGTAGCCAGTTCTCCTTGTCCTTTGTTGTCTGGTCTAACTCTTAATCACATTGCTAAATAGTAGCTCAATGTCATAGTCTTTACTGGTCCTACACTCACACATTCTAACACATTTCACACAGTTCCAGGGTGTAATAATTAGTCATTAATAATTATTCTATCAACCAGTAATTAAATTCCATTTATTTAAGTGTATCTAAGTCTTAAGGAACTATATTGAGCCATTACATCACTTCCTGTTTCACTAGGGTATACAAATGAGGTAACACGCATACAATATCCCTTTGTCATCCAACACCATGAAGTAAACAAAATAACTGGCAGTTCAAAAGAGACAGATGGTCGTAGACCTTCATAAATCTGGTAATGGCTACAGAAGATCCACAAACGATTGAATATACCACTGAGCACTGTCAGGGCAATTATTAAAACATAAAAAAGATATGGAACAGTTGAAAACCTCACGGGTAGAGGACGCAAATGCATTTTGCCCCCCAGGATAGGGAGGAGGATGGTGAGAGAAGCAACAAAATCCCCAAGAATAACTGTGAACGAATTGCAGGCCTTGGTGGCGTCTTGGGGTCACCAGGTTTAAAAAAGCACCATCAGACGCCACCTCCACAACCACAGGCTCTTTGGAAGGGTTGCCAGAAGAAAGCCCTTTCTGACCCCAAGACACAGACGCAAGCGCTTTGAGTTTGCCAAACGTAATTTACATTATGACTGGAAGAAGATGCTCTGGTCAGGTGAGACCAAAATTGAACGTTTTGGTCAGATACAGCATCGACATGTTTGGCGTCGAAACAGAGATGCATACAAGGAGAGGCACCTCATACCCACAGTGAAATATGGTGGTGGGTCAGTGATGATTTGGGGCTGTTTTAATCCAACAAGACAATGACCCAAAACATACCTCAAGATCCACACAGAAATGGTTCTGTGACAAAAAATATATATGTTCTGCCATGGCCATCTCAGTCAGACCTCAATCCAATCGAAAATCTGTGGGCTGATTTGAAGATGGCAGTTAATAAGCGCAAACCCAAGAATGTGAAGGATCTTGAAAGGATCTGCATAGAGGAATGGTCCAAAATCCCTCCAAATGTGTTCCTTAACCTTGTCAAAGATTACAGGAAAAGACTCCATGCTGTTATCCTTGCCAGAGGTGGTTGCACTAAGTACTAAATGAGGAGTGCCAATAATTATGAAACCTTGATTTTGGTGACATTTATTTTGTATTAAATAATTATATGATTTTGGTTGGTTCCATTGAAACAATAATAAAGTACAGTATTGTTTATATTTTTAAAGTATTGTTTCTGCAGTCAGGGGTGCCAGTAATTTTGGAGCCCACTGTAGGTGTGTTTTAGTGAGAAAATAGTAAGATTACTGTCTCTCTCTCTTCTTTTCTCAGAGCCTGATGATGTGAGGCTGGTGGGAGGAGGCAGTCGCTGTGCTGGTGGAGTGGAGTGGTACGACCAGGGAGAGTGGAGGACTGTGGGAGCTGTAGACTGGAACAAGGAGGCTGTAGCTGCAGTAGTGTGTAGACAGCTGGGTTGTGGCTCCACTGTTTCAGTTCTACCTGGAAACACCACTAGAGGGTTTAGAGTTTTCTGTTCTGGGTCTGAGCCTTCACTGAGGGAGTGTGGGAGAATGTATCTTCTCGTTCCTGGACTCACAGTGATCTGCTCAGGTAATAACAAGATACACTATGTGGCCAAATGTATGTGGACATTAGTGGATTAGGCTGTTTCAGCCATACCTGTTGCTGACAGGTGTATAAATCGAGCACACAGCCATACAGTCCATAGACCACCATTGGTAGTAGAATGGCCGAAGAGCTCAGTGACTTTCAACGTGGCACGTCTAGGAGCAACAGCGGCTCAGCCGTGAAGTGGTAGGCCACACAAGCTCACAGAACGGACCGCTGAAGCGAGGAAGCGTCAAAATTATCCTCGGTTGCAACACTCACTACCGAGTTCCACATTCTTTTGGCCATGTATTAAATCTCCTTCCTAGACTCACAGTGATCTACTCAGGAAATATCAAGATACTATAATTATATTCAACTGATTTCCTTCATTCATACAACTTCCTCTGCACCTCTCACAATGACTGTTTAGCTTGTCAGTCTGCTTTGCAAAATACATCACTCAGTCAAGTAGGAATCAAATACAACTTAAATATCCCTGAATGCTTTTGTATTTGAACGTTATCTCAGTGAACGTCTCTACTCACTGCCACTGTCACATGTCATGTTATTGTCATATCTAAATGAGAAAAGTAGTTGAGGAGCTACGTTTTCTTTTTCTCTCCTCTTGTTCCAGATGTCCTGCTTCAGCCTGATATCAACATATGTTGTCTCAGTGACTGTAGGCCCACTACTCATGTTGCCCTGTGAGGGAGGGTGGCTAGCACTGTTACATGCTGATGTTATTGTCATATCTATAGGAAACTAGTTGAAGAGGTTTTTCTTGTTCTCTTTTATTGTTACAGATCTCCTGGTCCAGCCTGATATCTTCCTGACTGACTCAATGGGAGGGGTCTCCAGGGGCCACCAGGGGCCCGAAGTGTTTAGGGGCTACAACTTCACCATCACCTGCTCCACTCAGCCACAGTACCCAGGAGGCTCCTTCCTCCTCACGTTCACCGGCTCCAACAGAACCCAGACCCAGCCAGCTGTCAATCACTCTGCTGCCTTCCTCTTCCCTGCTGCAGATGACTCCCACCAAGGGAACTACAGCTGTGTTTATGACAATTATGTTTTCTCTCATAACTTCTCCTCTGAGAGTGAGCTCCTTTCCCTCACCGTCACAGGTAACTGAACATGATCCAGACTTATAACTTTGTCATTGACAGATTTCCCACAGATCTATGTGATGATGACCAGTCCCCTCATCAAAGGTGTTTCTGTTTGCAGCCTCTCCTCTGCCAGCCTTCATCATCAGACACGTTGTAGTGCTGCTGATCCTACTGACAGCCATCACCACCTTCTACCTGTACTACAAGGTAAAGACATTTACTCAGACGTTACAAGTCATTTAAATGTTTGTGTCTATGAGCAGGGTTCAGATTCTACATTGGTCTATATCTGTGTTTAAGGTGTGTGATTAACCAGATGTGTATCTTTGACTTGTGTTGCACTATCTTGGGTTTGTTCTTCTGTACAGAGAACGAGAGGCGCGCACACACAGAGAACGAGAGACGCGCACACACAGAGAACGAGAGACGCGCGCACAGAGAACGAGAGACGCGCGCACACACACAGAGAACGAGGGACGCGCACACACAGAGAACGAGAACGAGAGACGTGCGCGCACACAGAGAACGAGAACGAGAGACGCGCACGCACACAGAGAACGAGAGACGCGCGCACACACAGAGAGAACGAGAGACGCGCGCACAGAGAACGAGAGACGCGCGCACAGAGAACAAGAGACGCGTGTGCACACAGAGAACGAGAGACGCGCGCACACAGAGAACAAGAGACGCGTGTGCACACAGAGAACGAGAGACGCGCGCACACAGAGAACAAGAGACGCGTGTGCACACAGAGAACGAGAGACGCGCGCACACAGAGAACAAGAGACGCGTGTGCACACAGAGAACGAGAGACGCGCGCACACAGAGAACAAGAGACGCGCGCACACAGAGAACGAGAGACGCGCACACACAGAGAACGAGAGACGTGCGCGCACACACGCAGAGAACGAGAGACGCGCACACACGCAGAGAACGAGAGACGCGCACACACAGAGAACGAGAGACGCGCACACACAGAGAACGAGAGACGCGCGCGCACAGAGAACGAGAGACACGCGCGCGCACACACACACAGAGAACGAGAGACGCGCACACACAGAGAACGAGAGACGCGCGCGCACAGAGAACGAGAGACGCGCGCGCACACACACAGAGAACGAGAGATGCGCGCGGGGGATGCACACAGAGAGAACGAGAGACCGGGATTTTAATAATAGCTGAAAAGTTCAGAATTAGTTTATCTTTCTAGAACCTTGGAAGACATCTAAAAAGAGTGACAGCAACCACCATGATTCCTTTTAGTTTGTTTTTTTGCAACCATAGTAACATGGGGGTTTTGGTAACATGGGGTTTTGGGTAACATGGGGTTTTGGTAACATGGTGTTTTGGGTAAGATGGGGTTTTGGTAACATGGGGTTTTGGTAACATGGGGCTTTCATTATTTTTAGAGAGTAGCTCAATTACGTCTGTTTTGTGTTCCAGAATGTATTGCTGCTTTTAGCTTTTGTCTTTATGTCTTTATCTTATTTAGTGTTTCTCTTAGATTCTTTATCTTGAAGGGTTTCCATTATTAGTCCATGACTGACTCACTCACTCACTCTTGGTGCTGTGTCTCCCTAGACCACCAGGAGGCAGAAGAGATTGAACAGGGTGAGCAGCATGGATCTTTATGTTGATGCCAATGCCATGGAGATGGTCTCTCTGAGCTCCAGAGCTGAAGCTGGACCGGGAGAGGAGAGAGCAGCCCAGGGGACTGAGTAGGAGTAGAATGATGCTGACCCTAAATGCTGATCTTAGGTTAGTTTTGTGTTTTGAACTCGATGGTCAGCAGTGGACTGGTGTTTAAAATCTGGTGACAAACCTTAAGTGGTTCTAATTTTAATAAGATAAAAAAACCTTATCTTAACCTTAACCTTCTTATCTTTTTATAACCTTGGAAGAAATCTAAAAGGAGTGATTGTAATCACCATTATTAATTTTTGTTTGTTTTGTACCACCATGGTACCATGGGGTTTTGGTAACATGGGGTTTTGGTAACATGGGGGTTTTGGTAACATGGGGTTTGGGTAACATGGGGTTTGGGTAACATGGGGTTTTGGTAACATGGGGTTTTGGGTAACATGGGGTTTTGGGTAACATGGGGTTTTGGTAACATGGGGTTTTAGGTAACATGGGGTTTTGGGTAATGGGTAACATGGGGTTTTGGTAACATGGGGTTTGGGTAACATGGGGTTTTGGTAACATGGGGTTTTGATTATTTTTAGAGAGTAGCTCAATTACGTCTGTTTTGTGTTCCAGAATGTATTGCTGCTTTTAGCTTTTGTCTTTATGTCTTTATCTTATTTAGTGTTTCTCTTAGATTCTTTATCTTGAAGGGTTTCCATTATTAGTCCATGTATTACAGTTTTTCTCAGTCGCTTTGGTGCATTTTTCACATCATCCCTAACATGTGCAAAATAATAAGTGCATTTCTCAGAACAATTTGTACAAACTGCAATATACAATAGATATGTTTCTAAAGCTAGTCAGTCACTAAAAATCCTTAGTACATCTCTCAAAAGTAAATATTCATGCCAATGATCATGTCAGTGTCATCAGAATGATAAGTCATTGAGTCATTGTTCACGAACAAGGTTGTCAAAATGTTTAGGCATGTTGTCAATGGAACTGTGTACTTTGACAGTATTACCTGATGTAAACTTAGGCTACAGTTTGGATGACAGTTACTGTATTGAAAATGCACAAGGCTGCACTTCTATGGCATATATCAATTTCAACAGTACTATTTACATATTACTGTATGTGGGTTATTGATTGAAAGAGACTGGACAACCCAAGGGGCACAAAGGAAAAAAAACTAAATTAGAAAGAAACACAGGAAACCACCCCTAAGGCACAACTTTGCCCACAGCACTGTTCTAGTGCTGTCTCTACACATCCAGACGTTCCTGTCTGTCAGCCCACATATTCTCATCCACATCACACCGGATATTTTCCCTTCCAATGCAACGTGGAAAGAATCTTTTGGAATGCCTTATCCATCCTCTGCAGGCGTCTACTGTGGTGTCCTCACATGCTGCATCCATTGCAGCCAGCAGGGTCATCTGTGTGTGTGGCTGACGATCGTACACCTTCCACCTCCATGCTGAAAAGAACTCCTCAATTGGGTTAAGGAATGGTGAATAAGGTGGGAGGAATTCTATGAGCATCCTCGGGTGGGTCACAAACCATTGCCTTATGATGTTTGATCGATGGAAACTCACATTATCACAAATGACCACATACTTTGGCAAATCCTCTCTAAACAGACCCCTCTCATCATCAGGGATGAGAGCCCTGTAGAGAGTCTCTAAAAAGTTGAGTAGATGCTGGGTGTTGTATGGCCCTAAAAGGGGGATATGGGTTAGGACACCATGCTCCGAAATAGCAGCACACATGGTGATATTTCCTCCCCGTTGGCCTGGCAAATCCACAGTAGCTCTGTGACCGATGATATTCCGACCCTGCCTTCTGCATTTGGTCAGGTTGAAGCCAGCCTCATCCACGTATACAAAGTTGTGAGAGGGTTCACTTGATTCCAACTCCATTATACGCTATATCCCAGAACACACAGTTGAATTTGTTTTGGTAAGGAAGAGTGACATAAAACGTACATATATTGCATGTTCCTTCCACAGCAATGGAAATGTGTGCAGTTTATGCTTACTGTACTATGTAACACTATAAAATGTTGCTGTAAAGTAGTTACATAGATATATGTTTTACCTGTACATACTGGTACCGTAGCTCCTTAACTCTGTCCTCATTCCTTTGGAATGGTACACGGTACAGCTGTTTCATACTCATCTGGTTTCTATGCAGCACCCTGTCGATGGTTGAGATGCTAACCGTATGGATGTTTTCAAAGACATCGTTGTCTTCTATAATGGTCCTTTGTATTTCCCTGAGTCTCATGGCATTGTTTGCTCGGACCATGGTGCAAATAGCCTCCTCCTGTTGAGGTGTGAAAAGGCGTCCTCTGCCACCGGTTTGAGGTAATCTTGCAGTCCTATGTGTGGAAAAATGCAGTGATGCATCGCACACTTTCACATAGACAAAAACTATGCGAACACACATTTTACTGTAAAACATACAGGTGGGTGCATGTAAGGTGCAGTATGTATCTGTATAGAGTATATTTCTGTATGCTGTGAAATACAAGTGGACTACTGTAATATGAAGCATTGTAGGAAGTATACAGTATACTGCTTATATACAGTAACAGTGCACTGTACATTGGTGGACATACCTGTTCTCTCTTCGAAACGTTTGTACTATTGAGGACACGGTTGATCTCCCAATATTCGGCTGCACCCTTCGACCCGCCTCAGCCATTGTAAGGCCATGATTGACAACATGGTCTACAATAGTGGCCCTTATGTCATCAGATATGCGCCTATGTCCTCTTCTGCCTCTTCCTCTGTTTTGCCTTCCACCACGCATCCTTGCTCCTCTTCTTCCTCCTCTTGGCTGTTGACCCTGTTCGTTTCCTGGTCCATCCATTATTGGAAAATTGCAACTCTGTGTTGTGGTCTGTCTATATATGCTTGCCAATTGATTCTTCATGAGATGCACCTTTGAGCAATTTAGACAACTGGTTGATTGTTGGTTGAACTAACACTTTACATTCCTTCATGAGTGAGGGTTAATTTCACCTGCACGATTCAGCAATTTACGTTTTTGTACAAAAGGTCTAATAGAAATGTGTAAAACTATGCTTGACAGTTTATGACAAATAGTTCAACAATTTTGCATGTAATGGCTTATGCAAGGAACTAATGCCTAGATGTTTTGAGGGGTAAGACTATTCAACAGAGAACCATCTACTATATTTTGATCAACATGACATGAGCAATTGAAAATGTGGGAAAAAGCTGACACTTGTACATTATCAATTGCAATATGTACAAAAGCAATTGCAATTTGTTCAAAGGAATAAGAAATTGCTTTAATGATGTGCACAAGTGACTAGATGATTTGGAATTTGTACAAGTAGTATCAAGAATTGCACTTTTGATCTAAGAAATGCACCAAAGCGACTGAGAAAAACTGTATTATAATCATCTGTTAATTCTTTGTATTTTGAAACATCTGAATAAAGGGGTCATCTTTTTCTCAAGTCATTTTAGTTTGTTGTTGGGGTTTGTTTTGTTGCTGTTGTTTACCTCTCATGATGTTATTGATTATACATTTTATGATATTGACTGATGTAGATTATTGTTATGTTGTTAGTAGTATAGAGATAATGATGTTATTCATTATAAATATTATGGTATTGATTATTATGTAGATTATTGTTATGATGTTTGTACTATATAGAGATATGTGTGTTATTCTCTTATGATCTGTGGGTTACAGAGAAAGTATAGTACTTAGTTCAGGTCTGATATACATTAAATTGTGAATATGCTGTGTGCAAATCAATCAATTAATCAAATTAAAGTAAATAAATATGGTAATATATATCAATGATCTCAAAGGTATTGTTGAGAAGTGTTTATTTCATATTTGTGATGTGAGTGCAGATTATGTTGATGTTATGTTATTTACCCTTTACAGATAAAGACCTGTTGCTCTCTAAACTGCCATGTAATCACTGAATGCTTTTAATAAACTCACAGGCTGTCAGTCTTGTGTGATTTCTCTCTTGGACAGACTACAACATACAGTATGAATTAACTGAGATCAGTCTTGTGTGATTTCTCTCTTAGACAGACTACAACATACAGTATGAATTAACTGAGATCAGTCTTGTGTGATTTCTCTCTTGGAAAGACTACAACATACAGTATGAATTAACTGAGATCAGTATTGTGTGATTTCTCTCTTGGACAGACTACAACATACAGTATGAATTAACTGAGATCAGTCTTGTGTGATTTCCAACCAAGTTTTTCACACATATGATAATGATAGTAGATAGCTGGATGGAAGCAGTGTAGAAAAAGTAACCAACTGTCATACTTGAGTAAAAGAAAAGACACCTTAATAGAAAATGACTCAAGTAAAAGTGAAAGTCACCCAGTAAAACATTTGGTTTTAAATATACTTAATGATCAATATTTTTTTAAATATAATTTATTTCAAATTCCGTATATTAAGCAAACCAGGCAGGCAGCACATTTTTTGGGGAAGTGTGTTCCACTACTGACAGAGGAACAGGGGGAAGTGTGTTTCACTACAAACAGAGGAACAGGGGGAAGTGTTCCACTACTAATAGAGGAACAGGAAGAAGTGTGTGTGTGTTTGTGTGCATGTGTACCAGCTCTGTCTCACTCAAATGCCCATTCCAGCAGACTGTGCTCTCTCTCTCTCTCTCTCTCTCTCTCTCTCTCTCTCTCTCTCTCTCTCTCTCTCTCTCTCTCTCTCTCTCTCTCTCTCTCTCTCTCTCTCTCTCTCTCTCTCTCTCTCTCCTCTGCCCTCCCAACCCACTCCTCTCTCTCCTCCCTCTCTCTGTGCTCCTCTCTCTCTCTACTCCTCTCTCTCTCTCTCTCTGTCTCTCTCTCTCTCTAATTTCAATTTCAATTTAAGGGCTATATTGGCATGGGAAACGTATGTTAACATTGCCAAAGCAAGTGAAGTAGATAGTAAACAAAAGTGAAATAAACAATAAATAGTAACAGTAAACATTACACTAAGAAGTTCCAAAAGAATAAAGACATTTCAAATGTCATATTATGTATATATACAGTGTTGTAACAATGTGCAAATAGTTAAAGTACAAATGGGAAAATAAATAAACATAATATGGGTTGTATTTACAATGGTGTTTGTTCTTCACTGGTTGACCTTTTCTTGTGGCAACAGGTCACAAATCTTGCAGCTGTGATGGCACACTGTGGTTTCTCTCTCTCTCTCTCTCTCTCTCTCTCTCTCTCTCTCTCTCTCTCTCTCTCTCTCTCTCTCTTTCTCTCTCTCTCTCTCTCTCTCTCTCTCTCTCTCTCTCTCTCTCTCACACACACACACACACACACACACACACACACACACACACACACACACATACACACACCTTCTCTGGCTTTGGTTGATGACAGAGAAAGGGAGAGGTGCATAGCTACACTCCAATTCTATAAGTGTGTGTGTGTGTGTTCAGAACTCCGGTGGTATTCTAGACATGATCTTGCTAGGGAGTGTCCACTCCAGTACATGTGTAGTATAAGGATGTGTTGAGGCCTAAAGGGACCCTGTGTTTAACTCACACACTGCAACAAGACGGCTGTAGGAGCTTTTGGTTTATTGAAGAGAACAACCGTTGTCTCCATTGAGCACAAAGTTGTGGTCCAGGTAGTTGTTTTATGATTGACTGAAAGAGGGGGACTTTCAGAGTGAGACTGATGTCTGTTGATTGGATAGTAGTTCATTAAATGTCAGGTTGGTTGGATAGTAGTTAATTAAATGTCAGGTTGGTTGTCTATTGGTTATTTCTTGGTTGGTCGAACATTGGTTGGTTGGTTGAATGTTGGGCCTAGTTGTTTAGTCATTGGCTTGTTGGCTGAATGTCAGGTTGGTTGAACATAGATCCTTGTTGATAGGCTGTTAGTTTTCATTAGGTTGTATTTTGGTTGTTTTTTTGGTTAGACTGGTTCCTAGGAGGAGGAAGAGGAAGAGGAGGCTGAGCTGTGACAGTATGACATCATTCTCCCCTTACCTGCTGAGAGAGAGAGAGAGAGAGAGAGAGAGAGAGAGAGAGAGAGAGAGAGAGAGAGAGAGAGAGAGAGAGAGAGAGAGAGAGAGAGAGAGAGAGAGTGATACATGAGAGACTTACTGTATACACCATATTTATGGGAATAGGCTGCCATTTGGTACAGTACATCACCAGGGAGTAGCTACCTCTGGGACCGAACGTCTTCATGTAACAGTTAGTGCAGTAGGGCTTCTCATCATGCTGAAACACAATGCACAGAAAACATCTTAGTTCATGAGATACATAGATATACACAGATAGATATACACAGATAGATAGATAGATAGATAGATAGATAGATAGATAGATAGATAGATAGATAGATAGATAGATAGATAGATAGATAGATAGATAGATAGATAGATAGATAGATAGATAGATAGATAGATAGATAGATAGATAGATAGATAGATAGATAGATAGATAGATAGATAGATAGATAGATATATAAATAGATAGATAGATAGATAGATAGATAGATAGATAGATAGATAGATAGATAGATAGATAGATAGATAGATAGATAGATAGATAGATAGATAGATAGATAGATAGATAGATAGATAGATAGATAGATAGATAGATAGATAGATAGATAGAGATTCCCCCCTCCATCTCTCTCCCCTCCCCCTTCTCTCCCTGACTTACTCTCTCTCCCCCTTCCCTTCCTCCTCTCCCTCCTACATCTCCCCCTCCATGTTATACCTCCCTCCCTCTCTCCCTCCCTGTTGATACTATCTCCCTCCCTTCCTCCCTCCCTCCCTCTCCCTCTACCGGTAATATACCAAAGTTACTGGAATGTTCTATGGTAACTTTGGAAATTTATACTTGAGTAACTTTTTAAAAAAGTATTCCTATATAGTGTGTCTGTGTCCATATGGTCCATGCGTTTTCAAAAGAAAATAGCCTAATTAATGAAAAAAGCATCTAATCAACAATGGCATTATATTAAATTAATTCTGCAACTCTGACAACTATTTACTTTTTTCCCAACTGCCACCAGTTTGGCGCCAACACATTTACAACAAAGACATATTGACAGTCAAATAAATATATATAAAGTATTTTTCATGCTGAAACCCTCATATTAAACACCAAGGCTATTTACTAAGTTCATGGTTTATATTAAGGATAATGTTTTACAGCTTTGTATTATATATATATATATATATTTTAAACCATCTTATTTAATTATTGTATATATTTAACATGTGATAAGGTCACACAGAGGGCCATAGATAATTACAGACTCATGTGATAAGGCCACACAGAGGGATAGAGATAATTACAGACTCGTGAGAGTACGACCCTGCCTTACACAGGAAGCGGCACAGGTCCTAATCCAGGCACTTGTCATCTCCCGTCTGGACTACTGCAACTCGCTGTTGGCTGGCCTCCCTGCCTGTGCCATTAAACCCCTACAACTCATCCAGAATGCCGCAGCCCGTCTGGTGTTCAACCTTCCCAAGTTCTCTCACGTCACCCCCCTCCTCCGCACACTCCACTGGCTTCCAGTTGAAGCTCGCATCCGCTACAAGACCATGGTGCTTGCCTATGGAGCAGTGAGGGGAACGGCACCTCTGTACCTTCAGGCTCTGATCAGTCCCTACACCCAAACGAGGGCATTGCGTTCATCCACCTCTGGCCTGCTGGCTCCCCTTCCTCTGCGGAAGCATAGCTCCCGCTCAGCCCAGTCAAAACTGTTCGCTGCTCTGGCACCCCAATGGTGGAACAAGCTCCCTCACGACGCCAGGACAGCGGAGTCACTCACCACCTTCCGGAGACATTTGAAACCCCACCTCTTTAAGGAATACCTGGGATAGGATAAAGTAATCCTTCTAACCCCCCCCCCCCCCCCCCCCAAATTGTAAAGTGGTTATCCCACTGGCTATAGGGTGAACGCACCAATTTGTGAGTCGCTCTGGCTAAGAGCGTCTGCTAAATGACGTTAATGTGCCCTTGAGCAAGGCACTTAACCCTAATTGCTCCTGTAAGTCGCTCTGGATAAGAGCGTCTGCTAAATGACTAAAATGTAAATGTAATAAGGCCACACAGAGGGCCAGAGATAATTACATACTCATGTGATAAGGCCACACAGAGGGTAAGAGATAATTACAGACTCATGTGATAAGGCCACACAGAGGGCCAGAGATAATTACAGACTCATGTGATAAGGCCACACAGAGGGCCAGAGATAATTACAGACTCATGTGATAAGGCCACACAGAGGGCCATAGATAATTACAGACTCATGTGATAAGGCCATACAGAGGAACAGAGATAATTACAGACTCATGTGATAAGGCCACACAGAGGGACAGAGATAATTACAGACTCATGTGATAAGGCCACACAGAGGGACAGAGATAATTACAGACTCATGTGATAAGGCCACACAGAGGGACAGAGATAATTACAGACTCATGTGATAAGGCCACACAGAGGGACAGAGATAATTACAGACTCATGTGATAAGGCCACACAGAGGGCCAGAGATAATTACAGACTCATGTGATAAGGCCACACAGAGGGACAGAGATAATTACAGACTCATGTGATAAGGCCACACAGAGGACCAGAGATAATTACAGTACCCAAAAAGACAACTAGATGTCATTTGATAAAATTCCCCGCAAAACTTAAATGTTACCAAAATTCTGGTAGTTTACTGGTAAACATAGAAACTATCCAATAATATTTCTTTAATTTGCAACCCTAGTTCCTGTACCGGACACATGCAAATAATGCAAGTCCCTAAAGGAAAGGAAGCCAAGTTAGTATTTGAACAAAGCCGGAATGTGAGACAACAGTCTGCTGCCTCATATCAACTGAGGACTTAAGACACAGGAAAGGAAAGGAGGCCAGGTGAATGGAAGCCAGGTTAGACTATTGGAACCCAGCCTCTGCAGGAAAGGAAGCCAGGTTAGACTATTGGAACCCAGCCTCTGTAGGAAAGGAAGCCAGGTTAGACTATTGGAACCCAGCCTCTGTAGGAAAGGAAGCCAGGTTAGACTATTGGAACCCAGCCTCTGTAGGAAAGGAAGCCAGGTTAGACTATTGGAACCCAGCCTCTGAAGGAAAGGAAGCCAGGTTAGACTATTGGAACCCAGCCTCTGAAGGAAAGGAAGCCAGATTAGACTATTGGAACCCAGCCAGTCAAGGAAAAGAGACCAGTTTAGGGTGTTGGAACTTATCCCGGGATGAAAAGAAGGCCGGTTAGAAAGGAAAGGACACCAGGTTAGAGTGTTGGAGCATAGCCGGTGTGTTAGAGAACAGTCTGCTCCCTCAGAGAAGCCACTTCCTGTTGTCTGTGTGTGAGTCATGACAGACTGTTCAGAGCATGGAGACACACACACACACACACACACACACACACACACACACACACAGACACACAGACACACGCACACAATAGGAAAGGTATAACGATTGAGGCTAGAAAAGATTTGTGAGCGATGCCTCTCAGAAACCTGTAACTATTCCATAATTCTATGGCATCTCTGACCCACTGTATGACACTGCAAACACACACACACACACACACACACACACACACACACACACACACACACACTCCCACACATTGCACTCACCAAAGTAGACGGGTTTCCCACAGATGGGACAGTAGCCCACCATGATAGATGATATTCCTGACACTGTTATTTAGCAGACAGCAAGTGTGGACGTAGAGAGTGTGAGTGTGAGATGGAGAAAGTGTGTGTGTAGAGAGAGAGAAAGTGTCTGTAGAGAGAGAGAATGTGTGTGTGAGAGAGTGTGTAGAGAAAACGTGTGTGTGTCAGAGAGATGTACAGGAAATAGGTTCAACTCTCTGAATGTGACGTGTTCTGATGACAGAACCAGGATGTGGCGAGTACCTTGTCACAGCGAGACAAAGAAAAATCATTTCAAAAGAAAATGCTATATCAACACATTGGTGTCAATAGTAATACAAAATATACATAGAAATAGGACAAAGTTATGTTATGAAATGATATGATACATAGAACTAGAAAGATATGATAAATAGAACTAGAAAGATATGATACATAGAACTAGAAAGATATGATACATAGAACCAGAAAGATATGATACATAGAACTAGAAAGATATGGTACATAGAACTAGAAAGATATGATACATAGAACTAGAAAGATATGATACATAGAACTAGAAAGATATGATACATAGAACCAGAAAGATATGATACATAGAACCAGAAAGATATGATACATAGAACTAGAAAGATATGATACATAGAACTAGAAAGATATGATACATAGAACCAGAAAGATATGATACATAGAACCAGAAAGATATGATACATAGAACTAGAAAGATATGATACATAGAACCAGAAATATATGATACATAGAACCAGAAAGATATGATACATATAACTAGAAAGATATGATACATAGAACCAGAAATATATGATACATAGAACTAGAAAGATATGATACATAGAACCAGAAAGATATGATACATAGAACTAGAAAGATATGATACATAGAACTAGAGAGATATGATACATAGAACTAGAAAGATATGATACATAGAACTAGAAATATATGATACATAGAACCAGAAAGATATGATACATAGAACTAGAAAGATATGATACATAGAACCAGAAAGATATGATACATAGAACCAGAAAGATATGATACATAGAACTAGAAAGATATGATACATAGAACCAGAAAGATATGATACATAGAACTAGAAAGATATGATACATAGAACCAGAAAGATATGATACATAGAACTAGAAAGATATGATACATAGAACCAGAAAGATATGATACATAGAACTAGAAAGATATTATACATAGAACTAGAAAGATATGATACATAGAACCAGAAAGATATGATACATAGAACCAGAAATATATGATACATAGAACTAGAAAGATATGATACATAGAACCAGAAAGATATGATACATAGAACCAGAAAGATATGATACATAGAACTAGAAAGATATGATACATAGAACCAGAAAGATATGATACATAGAACTAGAAAGATATGATACATAGAACTAGAAAGATATGATACATACAGTGGGGGAAAAAAAGTATTTAGTCAGCCACCAATTGTGCAAGTTCTCCCACTTAAAAAGATGAGAGAGGCCTGTAATTTTCATCATAGGTACACGTCAACTATGACAGACAAAATGAGAAAAGAAATCCAGAAAATCACATTGTAGGATTTTTAATGAATTTATTTGCAAATTATGGTGGAAAATAAGTATTTGGTCAATAACAAAAGTTTCTCAACACTTTGTTATATACCCTTTGTTGGCAATTACACAGGTCAAACGTTTTCTGTAAGCCTTCACAAGGTTTTCACACACTGTTGCTGGTATTTTGGCCCATTCCTCCATGCAGATCTCCTCTAGAGCAGTGATGTTTTGGGGCTGTCGCTGGGCAACACGGACTTTCAACTCCCTCCAAAGATTTTCTATGGGGTTGAGATGTGGAGACTGGTTAGGCCACTCCAGGACCTTGAAATGCTTCTTACGAAGCCACTCCTTCGTTGCCCGGGCGGTGTGTTTGGGATCATTGTCATGCTGAAAGACCCAGCCACGTTTCATCTTCAATGCCCTTGCTGATGTCACTCAAAATCTCACGATACATGGCCCCATTCATTCTTTCCTTTACACGGATCAGTCGTCCTGGTCCCTTTGCAGAAAAACAGCCCCAAAGCATGATGTTTCCACCCCCATGCTTCACAGTAGGTATGGTGTTCTTTGGATGCAACACAGCATTCTTTGTCCTCCAAACACGACGAGTTTAGTTTTTACCAAAAAGTTCTATTTTGGTTTCATCTGACCATATGACATTCTCCCAATCCTCTTCTGGATCATCCAAATGCACTCTAGCAAACTTCAGACGGGCCTGGACATGTACTGGCTTAAGCAGGGGGACACGTCTGGCACTGCAGGATTTGAGTCCCTGGCGGCGTAGTGTGTTACTGATGGTAGGCTTTGTTACTTTGGTCCCAGCTCTCTGCAGGTCATTCACTAGGTCCCCCCGTGTGGTTCTGGGATTTTTGCTCACCGTTCTTGTGATCATTTTGACCCCACGGGGTGAGATCTTGCGTGGAGCCCCAGATCGAGGGAGATTATCAGTGGTCTTGTATGTCTTCCATTTCCTAATAATTGCTCCCACAGTTGATTTCTTCAAACCAAGCTGCTTACCTATTGCAGATTCAGTCTTCCCAGCCTGGTGCAGGTCTACAATTTTGTTTCTGGTGTCCTTTGACAGCTCTTTGGTCTTGGCTATAGTGGAGATTGGAGTGTGACTGTTTGAGGTTGTGGACAGGTGTCTTTTATACTGATAACAAGTTCAAACAGGTGCCTTTAATACAGGTAACGAATGGAGGACAGAGGAGCCTCTTAAAGAAGAAGTTACAGGTCTGTGAGAGCCAGAAATCTTGCTTGTTTGTAGGTGACCAAATACTTATTTTCCACCATAATTTGCAAATACATTCATTAAAAATCCTACAATGTGATTTTCTGGATTTTTTTTCTCAATTTGTCTGTCGTAGTTGACGTGTACCTATGATGAAAATTACAGGCCTCTCTCATCTTTTTAAGTGGGAGAACTTGCACAATTGGTGGCTGACTAAATACTTTTTTTCCCCACTGTATGTATATATATCTATTTTTCACCATTATTTAACCAGGTAGGCCAGTTGAGAACAAGTTCTCATTTACAACTGCGACCTGGCCAAGATAAAGCAAAGCAGTGTGATAAAAACAACAACAACAACACAGAGTTACATATGGGGTAAACAAAACGTACAGTCAATAACACAATAGAAAATAGAAAATCTATATACAGTGTGTGCAAATGTAGTAAGTTATGGAGGTAAGGCAATAAATAGGCCATAGTGCAAAATAATTACAATTTAGTATTAACACTGGAGTGATAGATGTGCAGAAGATGATGTGCAAATAGAGATACTGGGGTGCAAATTAGCAAAATAAATAACAATATGGGGATGAGGTAGTTGGGTGGGCTAATTACAGATTGGGCTGTGTACAGGTGCAGTGATCAGTAAGCTGCTCTGACAACTGATGCTTAAAGTTAGTGAGGGAGATAAGAGTCTCCAGCTTCAGAGATTTTTGCAGTTCGTTCCAGTTATTGGCAGCAGAGAACTGGATGAACTGGCGGCCAAAGGAGGTGTTGGCTTTGGGCATGACCAGTGAGATATACCTGCTGGAGCGCAGACTACGGGTGGGTGTTGCTATGTTGACCAAAGAGCTACGATAAGGCAGGGATTTGCCTAGCAGTGATTTTTAGATGACCTGGAGCCAGTGGGTTTGGCAACGAATATGTAGTGAGGGCCAGCCAACGAGAGCGTACAGGTCACAATGGTGGGTAGTATATGGGGCTTTGGTGACAAAACGGATGGCACTGTGATAGACTACATCCAATTTGCTGAGTAGAGTGTTGGAGTCAAGGATCGGTAGGATAGTCCGTTTTACGAGGGTATGTTTGGCAGCATGAGTGAAGGAGGCTTGGTTGCGAAATAGGAAGCAGATTCTAGATTTAACTTTGGATTGGAGATGCTTAATGTGAGTCTGGAAGGAGAGTTTACCGTCTAACCAGACACCAAGGTATTTGTAGTTGTCCACATACTCTAGGTCAGACCCGTCGAGAGTGGTGATTCTAGTCGGGCGGGCGGGTGCAAGCAGCGTTCGATTGAAGAGCATGCATTTAGTTTTACTAGCATTTAAGAGCAGTTGGAGGCTACGGAAGGAGTGTTGTATGGCATTGAAGCTCGTTTTGGAGGTTTGTTAACATAGTGTCCAATGAAGGGCCAGATGTATACAAAATGGTGTCGTCTGCATAGAGGTGGATCTGAGAGTCACCCGCAGCAAGGGCGACATCATTGATATACACAGAGAATAGAGTCGGCCTGGGAATTGAACCCTGTGGCACCCCCATGGAGACTGCCATAGGTCCAGACAACAGGCCCTCCGATTTGACACATTGAACTCTATCTGAGAAGTAGTTGGTGAACCAGGCGAGGCAGTCATTTGAGAAACCAAGGCTATTTAGTCTGCCAATAAGAATGCGATGATTGACAGAGTCGAAAGCCTTGGCCAGGTCGATGAAGACGGCTGCACAGTACTGTCTTTTATCGATTGCGGTTATAATATTGTTTAGGACCTTGAGCGTGGCTGAGGTGCACCCATGACCAGCTCGGAACCAGATTGCATAGCGGAGAAGGTACGGTGGGATTCGAAATGGTCGGTGATCTGTTTGTTAACTTGGCTTTCAAATACTTTCGAAAGGCAGGGCAGGATGGATATAGGTCTGTAACAGTTTGGATCGAGAGTGTCTCCCCCTTTGAAGAGGGGGATGACCGCGGCAGCTTTCCAATCTCTGGGGATCTCATACAATACGAGGTTGAACAGGCTAGTACATTTTACATACATTTTTACATTTTAGTCATTTAGCAGACGCTCTTATCCAGAGCGACTTACAGGAGCAATTAGGGTTAAGTGCCTTGCTTAAGGGCACATCGACAGATTTTTCACCTAGTCGGCTCGGGGATTATAACCAGCGACCTTTCGGTTACTGGCACAACGCTCTTACCCACTAAGCTACCTGCAACTAGGGGCCTGGGCAAGTTGCAGTCAGGTGGAAAGCATGGCCAGCCATAGCAAAATGCTTATTGAAAATCTCGATTATCGTAAATTTATCGGTGGTAACAGTGTTTCCTAGCCTCAGTGCAGTGGGCAGCTGGGAGGAGGTGCTCTTATTCTCCATGGACTTTACAGTGTCCGAAAACCTTTTGGAGTTAGTGCTAGAGGATGCACATTTCAGTTTGAAAAAGCTAGCCTTTGCTTTCCTAACTGATTGTGTAGTACATTTTACACTCCATTTCAAATACCTTTAAACCTAATATAAACCTCATATTGCAGTGATAATTCATGTCTGGGGGCATTTTGTTAGTTTTTGCTGTTCTCCCAATAGTATTTTAGAGTTTTAAGTACAGTAAATGAGCTTCAACTGGTGGGGGGATTTCTACACACCCCATTTAGCCATACACTAGGTTTAGCTGTGTTTCTACACACAACATTTAGCCATACCCTAGGTTTAGTTGTATTTCTACACACCCCATTTAGCCATACACTAGGTTTAGCTGTGTTTCTACACACCCCATTTAGCCATACCCTAGGTTTAGTTGTATTTCTACACACCCCATTTAGCCATATCCTAGGTTTAAATTGTATTTCTACACACCCCATTTAGCCATACCCTAGGTTTAGTTGTATTTCTACAAACCCCATTTAGCCATACCCTAGGTTTAGCTGTATTTCTACACACCCCATTTAGCCATACCCTAGGTTTAGTTGTATTTCTACACACCTCATTTAGACATACCCTAGGTTTAGCTGTATTTTTTACACCCCCAAACAACTTCCTGTGGCTACAGGACAGAGGAGGAGAGAGAGGAGCTGTACACCAAGTCAGAACCGTGGGATAAATAAAGGGGGCATATAAGCAGACATTGAAAGCTTTTACAATATTAGATGATTACATTTGTCTAAAACAGGCTATAGGCTACATGTGCACCACCGAGTCAGAACAGTAGGTGAAATTAAGAGGGGAAAATAGACCAAATTATTAGGGTGAGGCACATGGGCTACTAACAGCTTAATACACAACATACACTTAGTATTACTTTCTTAGCTACAGTATACATATCTCCCTGGCATATTACATCATTTATGCAGCAGCATATAATACATTTTTGGACTCACCTTGTTGTGATGTGCTCACTTGAACAGGAAGGTGGCACGACGATCCTTCGTAGGCAAATTTCGTCATCAAAGAAAGAGAAACATTTACATTTATATTTACGTCATTTAGCAGACGCTCTTATCCAGAGCGACTTACAAATTGGTGCATTCACCCTATAGCCAGTGGGATAACCACTTTACAATTTATTATTATTATTTTTTTATTTTATTTTTTTGGGGGGGTAGAAGGATTACTTTATCCTATCCCAGGTATTCCTTAAAGAGGTGGGGTTTCAGATGTCTCCGGAAGGTGGTGAGTGACTCCGCTGTCCTGGCGTCGTGAGGGAGCTTGTGAGGCCGGACATACAATTCCGAGTTGGATGACCGTTCAAAACGTATTTTCCCAGTTGGAGCTCGTTTATACCCGACTTACCAGTTGCAAAGCTTGCAGTTAGCCACTGTCACCGATTCCTTCCAAACCACTCATTGTTGAATTTGCGATTTCCAACTTGTTGTGTAATGTTTATGTCCAATGGCCGATGAGCACCGATACGTTTTATCTATAATTTCTTTTCATTATTTCTCTTCATATGACAAGGATTAGCCTGTAGATTGTCGACTTGATTCATGATGATGACTGCTAGCTAAGATTTTGAAAGTATGATGTTGACATGATCAGTCCAATCAAAGCTACTGTACATATAACGTGATTTGACATAATTTTATCTGTGCCCAATGACCTTGAGCCTTCTTGGAAGGGCACTTTACATTTAAGTCATTTAGCAGACGCTCTTATCCAGAGCGACTTACAGTTAGCGCATACATTTTCATACTGGCCCCCCGTGGGAAATGGTCCTCTGTAGCTCAGCTGGTAGAGCACGGCGCTTGTAATGCTAAGGTAGTGGGTTCGATTCCCGGGACCACCCATGCACAAAACCACCCCCCAAAAAACAAACAAATGAATGCACACATGAATGTAAGTCGCTTTGGATAAAAGTGTCTGCTAAATGGCTTATTATTATTATTATATACCAACTGAGCTACAGGGGACTTCTAATGTAACTCTATTGCAGGACCCCAAGGGCTAGAATGTTCGATGTCTACCCTTACTAAGGACTTAGACTTGGCGGTGACGTAGTGTCCTCATGAGTGACAGAACACTGAGCCAATCACGGCGAATGCTCCTATTTTCTGCTGGCTTGCCCCACCACCACAGAAACACCTGCATTTTGGAGCTGCCTTACTCAAGAAAACAAAAAAGAGACCATGTTTGTATGCGGCTTTATTAACTCAATTATATATTTTTTGCATTGTTTGCAAACTGGTATGTGACACGTATTAATGCCAAAATAACAGTCAAAACAGGCAAGCCCCCCCCCCCCCCAAATTTTTTTATTTATTTATTTATTTGCTAAAAATGTGGTGGTCAAAACAGGCTCAGCCCCACATGCCCTGAATGACGGTTCGCCACTGATTATTTTGTGTTTATCGTTGTACACAGAGGATATTTCTGCAGAATTCTGCATGCAGAGTCTCAATTTGGTGTTTGTTCCATTTTGTGAATTTCTGGTTGGTGAGCGGACCCCAGACCTCACAACCATCAAGGGCAATGGGTTCTATAACTGATTCAAGTATTTTTTTAGCCAGATCCTAATTGGGATGTCAAATTTCATGTTCCTTTTGATGGCATAGAAGGCCCTTCTTGCCTTGTCTCTCAGATCGTTCACAGCTTTCTGGAAGTTACCTGTGGCGCTGATGTTTAGGCCGAGGCATGGTTTGATTTTTGTGTGCTCTAGGGCAACGGTGTCTAGATGGAATTTGTATTTGTGGTCCTGGCAACTGGACCATTTTGGAACACAATTATTTTTGTCTTACTGAGATTTACTGTCAGGGCCAGGGTCTGACAGAATCTGTGCAGAAGATCTAGGTGCTGCTGTAGGCCCTCCTTGTTTGGGGACAGAAGCACCAGATCATCAGCAAACAGTAGACATTTGACTTCAGATTCTAGTAGGGTGAGGCCGGGTGCTGCAGACTGTTCTCTCTGTCTGTCTCTCTCTCTCTCTCACACACCCAGATGAGGGGCTAATTATAAAACATGCTAATTCAAACAGCACATCTACAAACTAACAGAAAAGAGAAGACATCAATTTAGTTATTTAGCCTCCACATAGACTATGCTCTATTGTTGTACTTGTATGTGTGTGTGTATTGGGCACTTGATGGGCAGGTGTGCCGGGATCTTAAATGCATAGCCATCTACTCCATGTATGGTTAGGGTCCAGCAGTCACCCACCAACCCTGGAGAGATACAGGGTTTGCAGGATTTTGTTCCAGACCACCACTGAAACGCCTGAAGTAAAATAGGCTAATCATAAAGGATTTGATGATATATTGATTGATTGATATTTGTTGAAGTGGTACTGGGATGGGGAACAGTTTGCATACCTGGGGTGTGCCCCAATAATCACTTATTTCTCCCAAAGTGTGCACTTGTTCACTTCCCTTCATGGACAGGATTTTACAAGTATGGAAACTCATTCTATAACCTATGCCTACACCAATCCAATGCCTTTACACTTTATGGGGAGTAGTGAACGAGTGCACACTTCAAGAAGCAGGAAATACTTTTGGGACGTACCCCAGGCCCAGGCCCGAGGCTCTCCAAATTGACCACTTGGCAAAGGTAGCCTATAAATTCCATGGTGCTCTATTCTGGAATATTAACTGGTGTTTGTCGCCCCCTTGTGGAAAGGACCTCTTATTGATCTCCCTCTCTCTATATATAGATCTGTGCAGTTTGTACCTTGCAGCACACTGTACCAATATTCAAGCGTAAACGCCTACATTACCGTTATCCTAGCAGCAGGATAATATGCTGGCAGCACCAGAGCAGATTATTGTCTTCTAAATAAGAGTCCCCATGCAAAGACAAGCTCAACTTTAAGAATATCTATTATTTTAGCACTGTAGTGCAGTACAACTGTTTTTTTTTCACAGCATTGCAACCACTTTGGAAAAAAATAATTGATAATTTGATGTATTTTAATATTGTATTATTTATAACAGCATTTATTTTGAACGTTTACAAACTAAATACTGGTATGTTGAAAGCTATTGTGTAGGCAGGGATGTAGCTCAGTTGATAGAGCATGGCGTTTGCAACGCCAGGGTTGTGGGTTCGATTCCCACAGGGGGTATGAAAAAAATAATGTAAGTCGCTCTGGATAAGAGCGTCTGCTAAATGACGTAAATGTAAAATGTAGGCCAGTGGTGTGGCGGTGCATGGAGAAGAGGGTATACTCTAATTTAGCAAAACATTTTCCAGATGTCCCGCCCAGCGAAGGAAAGGCACCCTGTGTGAAAAATTCTATATGAAACAGTGATATCCACTCTGAATGACCTAAAGTGATACATCCTATATTGGTGTTTCACAGTCAGGCCAACCCAAGCTGTTCAGTAGGATAATAGTAGTCTTAGTTTTCACAGGAAATTAACAGGTTTCAGATTTTCACCAAAGTCACACTTTTTCAAACAGAAAAACAACACAATTGTATGTTCTACGTCCATAAAAAATGATTAACCCATATCAGGAGACCACTTTTGAGGTCTGGGGAAAATCTAAGAAATGTTTATTTCTGAGAGTAGTTACCGTTTAATTCAAGTGTGCAGGCAGCTAGCACTATTGTTTGATTAGCAGTGTTTCTGTAGCACATGAGATGGAGTTTGCAAAATAAATGGCCACTGGTTTGAGGCAAATAATCATGATATCATTCCGACAGGTAGGCATAGGCTACTTTGTAGCTAGTTAACATTAAATAAGAGAAGGTTTTTGGGAAAGCCTTTCCATCTACCAGAAGACGGTTAGAACTATCATTAGCATATTTTCCCTGTTCCTTAACTGTTTGATACCTGGACGTTTTATTTCATACTGGATTATGAGGCATGTCTTACCTTGCTTCAAAGTAGCCTATTGCCAAAATCCCACCATTTGAAACGTAGAGGTAATTATTTTTATAAAGACTGCCTCATTATGCGTTCTCCTGTTCTATTGGTTTTTCTTCAAACGTTCTTTCATTGTTTACATTTTACATTTTAGTCATTTAGCAGAAGCTCTTATCCAGAGCGACTTACAGTTAGTGAATACATCTTTTTTTTTATTTTTTATACTGCCCCCCCGTGGGAAATCGAACCCACAACCCTGGCGTTGCAAACGCCCTGCTCTATCAACAGAGCTACATCCCTGCCGGCCATTCCCTCCCCTACCCTGGACGACGCTGGGCCAATTGTGCACCGCCCATGAGTCTCCCGGTCGCGGCCGGCTGCGACAGAGCCTGGATTCGAACCAGGATCTCTAGTGACACAGTTAGCACTGCGATGCAGTGCCTTAGACCACTGCGCCACTCAGTGCTGGGCAACAGGTTTAACAAAGAGTACTTGTGATTCCTTACTCCATCCACTCCATTCACTGCAATGCAATACACAGCGGTATATGGCATACTTTTTGGCATGTAGATGAACTGACTGGAGGAAACAGCACCTACAGGTAGCAGAGGAACAGTGTTAGGATGAACTGACTGGAGGAAACAGCACCTACAGGTAGCAGAGGAACAGTGTTAGGATGAACTGACTGGAGGAAACAGCACCTACAGGTAGCAGAGGAACAGTGTTAGGATGAACTGACTGGAGGAAACAGCACCTACAGGTAGCAGAGGAACAGTGTTAGGATGAACTGACTGGAGGAAACAGCACATACAGGTAACAGTGTTAGAAAGAACCAGAATCTTGTTTGGATATGATTAACTTTCTACAGTCTCATATTGTGGGTACCCTCTCAGGAAGACCACATGAAACCTACGTGGACAACATCTGCCGAGACACTGGTCTCAGAACAGAGCGCTATGGCAACAACACAGAGCTATGGCAACAACACAGAGCTATGGCAACAACAGAGAGCTATGGCAACAACACAGAGCTATGGCAACAACACAGAGCTATGGCAACAACACAGAGCTATGGCAACAACACAGAGCTATGGCAACAACACAGAGCTATGGCAACAACAGAGCACTATGGCAACAACACAGAGCTATGGCAACAACAGAGAGCTATGGCAACAACACAGAGCTATGGCAACAACAGAGAGCTATGGCAACAACACAGAGCTATGGTAACAACACAGAGCTATGGCAACAACACAGAGCTATGGCAACAACAGAGAGCTATGGCAACAACAGAGCGCTATGGCAACAACAGAGAGCTATGGCAACAACAGAGCGCTATGGCAACAACACAGAACTATGGCAACAACACAGAGCTATGGCAACAACACAGAGCTATGGCAACAACAGAGAGCTATGGCAACAACACAGAGCTATGGCAACAACACAGAGCTATGGCAACAACATAGAGCTATGGCAACAACACAGAGCTATGGCAACAACACAGAGCTATGGCAACAACACAGAGCTATGGCAACAACACAGAGCTATGGCAACAACACAGAGCTATGGCAACAACAGAGAGCTATGGCAACAACACAGAGCTATGGCAACAACAGAGAGCTATGGCAACAACACAGAGCTATGGCAACAACAGAGAGCTATGGCAACAACACAGAGCTATGGAAACAACAGAGAGCTATGGCAACAACACAGAGCTATGGCAACAACACAGAGCTATGGCAACATCATAGAGCTATGGCAACAACACAGAGCTATGGCAACAACAGAGCGCTATGGCAACAACACAGAGCTATGGCAACAACACAGAGCTATGGCAACAAAACAGAGCTATGGCAACAACATGGAGCTATGGCAACAACACATAGCTATGGCAACAACAGAGAGCTATGGCAACAACACAGAGCTATGGCAACAGCACAGAGCTATTGCAACAACAGAGCGCTATGGCAACAACACAGAACTATGGCAACAACACAGAGCTATGGCAACAACAGAGAGCTATGGCAACAACACAGAGCTATGGCAACAACACAGAGCTATGGCAACATCACAGAGCTATGGCAACAACACAGAGCTATGGCAACAACAGAGCGCTATGGCAACAACACAGAGCTATGGCAACAACAGAGAGCTATGGCAACAACACAGAGCTATGGTAATAACACAGAGCTATGGCAACAACACAGAGCTATGGCAACAACAGAGAGCTATGGCAACAACACAGAGCTATGGCAACAACAGAGAGCTATGACATGCCATTCTCCTTCATAGGCAAAGATAGCATGCAAAGAAACAGCACGTACACACTACACTCTTAGTAAAAAAGGTGCTATCTAGAACCTCAAAGGGTTCTTCGGCTGTAGGAGAACCCTTCGAATAACCCTTTTTGGTTCCAAGTAGAACCCTTTTGGGTTCAAGATTGAACCGTTTCCACAGAGGGTTCTAATTGGAACCCAAAAGGGTTCTAACTGGAACCAAAAAGGGTTCTCGTTTGGGGACAGCCGAAGAACCCTTTTGGAACCCTGTTTTCTAAGAGTGTAGGTTAATAAATGTAGACAACTATAAAACCACATCAATCGATGAGCTATCATGCAGCTATGAGGCCCAGTAAAACAAATGTGTAGGCTACTTACATAAGAGTGTGGTGAGAGCAACACACAGCCTGTCCATTTTTTAAACATTTAAGTCATTTAGCAGACGCTCTTATCCAGAGCGACTTACAGTTAGTGAGTGCATTCATTATTTTTTATATTTTTTCATACTGGCCCCCTGTGGGAATCGAACCCACAACCCTGGCTCTCCCGAGTGGCGCAGTGGTCTAAGGCACTGTATTGCAGTGCTAGCTGTGCCACTAGAGATCCTGGTTCGAATCCAGGCTCTGTTGTAGCCGGCCGCGACCGGGAGACCCATGGGGCGGCGCACAATTGGCCCAGCGTCGTCCGGGGTAGAGGAGGGAATGGCTGGCAGGGATGTAGCTCAGTTGGTAGAGCATGGTGTTTGCAACGCCAGGGTCGTGGGTTCGATTCCCATGGGGGACCAGTATGAAAAATAAAAAATACTCACTAACTGTAAGTTGCTCTGGATAAGAGCGTCTGCTAAACGACATAAATGTGCAAACGCCATGCAAATGAGCTACATCCCTGCCAGCCATTCCCTCCCCTACCCTGGGCCAATTGTGCGCCACCCCGTGGGTCTCCCGGTCGTGTCCGGCTATGACAGAGCCTGGATTCGAACCAGGATCTCTAGTGGCACAGCTAGCACTGCGATGCAGAGCCTTAGACCACTGCGCCTCTCGGGAGGACCCCATCTTGTGGTCTGATGTTGACCGTCAGAGAGTTGCTGGGTCTTTGAGTAACATGGTCTTTCTTTGAGTAAAATGGTCTTTGCTGCGTATTTCCGTGTTCATGACTAGATGTACTTTACCATGTAAGGACATACAGTGGGGGAAAAAAGTATTTAGTCAGCCACCAATTGTGCAAGTTCTCCCACTTAAAAAGATGAGAGAGGCCTTTAATTTTTATCATAGGTACACGTCAACTATGACAGACAAAATGAGGAAAAAAAATCCAGAAAATCACATTGTAGGATTTTTTATGAATTTATTTGCAAATTATGGTGGAAAATAAGTATTTGGTCAATAACAAAAGTTTCTCAATACTTTGTTATATACCCTTTGTTGGCAATGACACAGGTCAAACGTTTTCTGTAAGTCTTCACAAGGTTTTCACACACTATTTTGGCCCATTCCTCCATGCAGATCTCCTCTAGAGCAGTGATGTTTTGGGGCTGTCGCTGGGCAACACGGACTTTCAACTCCCTCAAATATTTTCTATGGGGTTGAGATCTGGAGACTGGCTAGGCCACTCCAGGACCTTGAAATGCTTCTTACGAAGCCACTCCTTCGTTGCCCGGGCAGTGTGTTTGGGATCATTGTCATGCTGAAAGACCCAGCCACGTTTCATCTTCAATGCCCTTGCTGATGGAAGGAGGTTTTCACTCAAAATCTCACGATACATGGCCCCATTCATTCTTTCCTTTACACGGATCAGTCGTCCTGGTCCCTTTGCAGAAAAACAGCCCCAAAGCATGATGTTTCCACCCCCATGCTTCACAGTAGGTATGGTGTTCTTTGGATGCAACTCAGCATTCTTTGTCCTCCAAACACGACGAGTTGAGTTTTTACCAAAAAGTTCTATTTTGGTTTCATCTGACCATATGACATTCTCCCAATCCTCTTCTGGATCATCCAAATGCACTCTAGCAAACTTCAGACGGGCCTGGACATGTACTGGCTTAAGCAGGGGGACACGTCTGGAACTGCAGGATTTGAGTCCCTGGCGGCGTAGTGTGTTACTGATGGTAGGCTTTGTTACTTTGGTCCCAGCTCTCTGCAGGTCATTCACTAGGTCCCCCTGTGTGGTTCTGGGATTTTTGCTCACCGTTCTTGTGATAATTTTGACCCCACGGGGTGAGATCTTGCGTGGAGCCCCAGATCTAGGGAGCATATCAGTGGTCTTGTATGTCTTCCATTTCCTAATAATTGCTCCCACAGTTGATTTCTTCAAACCAAGCTGCTCACCTATTGCAGATTCAGTCTTCCCAGCCTGGTGCAGGTCTACAATTTAGTTTTTGGTGTCCTTTGACAGCTCTTTGGTCTTGGCCATAGTGGAGTTTGGAGTGTGACTGTTTGAGGTTGTGGACAGGTGTCTTTTATACTGATAACAAGTTCAAACAGGTGCTATTAATACAGGTAACGAGTGGAGGACAGCGGAGCCTCTTAAAGAAGAAGTTACAGGTCTGTGAGAGCCAGAAATCTTGCTTGTTTGTAGGTGACCAAATACTTATTTTCCACCATAATTTGCAAATAAATTCATTAAAAATCCTACAGTGTGATTTTCTGGATTTTTTTTCTTAATTTGTCTGTCATAGTTGACGTGTACCTATGATGAAAATTACAGGCCTCTCTCATCTTTTTAAGTGGGAGAACTTGCACAATTGGTGGCTGACTAAATACTTTTTTTCCCCACTGTACGTGCAGCGATTGGTTCAATCTAGTGGAACGTTTTCAGCTTGTGGTCCTTTTCTCTGAAACCCATGTTGTGACATGAAGAGGAGGGTCTAGCATCGAGGTAAACAGGTTTCACACCAACATGACGTCACTGGAAAATATTCAGCTTCTTTGAGGTGGTCAATGTAAATAGCAACACCTGGTCAAGTCAACCTGTTGCAACATCATTAAACACAACATGAAGAACCAAACACTCATTCTGGTGTCACTTTTGACCCTTTAAGGAAAATACTCTTGAGACAGAGGCCTATCTTGAGACAGAGACCTATATTGAGACAGATACCTAAGGTAGGCCTCTATAACTGTAGCCTGCCAGTATTAATGTTTGATTTACCAAATGATGAACATACAGTAATCATAACGATCTGTATGAACTATTTCAAGCATCCCAAAATGTAGTATTTATCCACCAAACATCTCGCAGTTCACTTTGTCAAGTTGGTGACCATCGTTGGTCACCACCTTTCAAAGTGTGTTGCATTTTGGTTATAAAAATTGTCCGACTTGCGACTACCCGCCGACTGTGTGAACTTGACAAAAACCATGCGATCAAAGGTCATGCAGTTTTTGATGAAGTCGCCTTCAAGTCGCTGCAGTTGCTTCTCACCAGCTGTACCATGCAACCATCACCTGCATTGTGGGAGGCACTTTTTGTCAACCAATCATTGGGGTGTTTTTGTTTGACCTACTCGAACGTGGTGAAAAACGTGACGGAAACAGGAACCACCTTGCCATGATTCTAAAGCTACAGGGGATGCAAATGAAAGTGATATTTGAGACCTCTCTCTAACCAATTAATATTACAAACGATATGTTTTCAGTTTGTGAGTGTGTGATATGGGGGTATAGTCAAGTTCATTTCGACATTTATACAGAACAACTTGTGTAAACAATAGCAGCTCTGTTGACACTGTCATGTTGATCTGACTGAGTCTTGCTGTTGGAAAACCACTACAGAGTCCAACTTTCGACTGTGGCAGATGCACCTCCTTCGACTTCACGCACCCACTTTCATCTACAGTTGGCAGCCAGACTTGCAGGCAGCCAGAAACTACAACCAGAAACTACAATAACCCTAATGCTCTTTAGAGGATGTGATGGTACATCCAAGTCAATTGTAGTTAAACAGACGAACCATTTGTAGTTCTTTATCTTGGTGGATGGGAAAACAAATAGGCCATAGACAGAGATATGATGCACTCAGTGAGAACATGTGTGAGCTCATCATCAGGAGAATAGCAGCACCATGGCAACAGCAAAATAAAGTCAGTGTGGGTTTCCTGTGTACTGAGTGTGTATTCTCAGTATGTGTGGCTATGTGAGTGTGTGTGCATATGATTGCATATGAATGCCTAGTCCTTTTTGTGTGTTAAGCGGGCCTGAGGTCTGATGGGTTAATGGGGCCTATGCTTCAGGTCTGAGGGGAGGTCTGATGGGTTAATGGGGCCTATGCTTCAGGTCTGAGGGGAGGTCTGATGGGTTAATGGGGCCTATGCTTCAGGTCTGAGGGGAGGTCTGATGGGTTAATGGGGCCTATGCTTCAGGTCTGAGGGGAGGTCTGATGGGTTAATGGGGCCTATGCTTCAGGTCTGAGGGGAGGTCTGATGGGTTAATGGGGCCTATGCTTCAGGTCTGAGGGGAGGTCTGATGGGTTAATGGGGCCTATGCTTCAGGTCTGAGGGAAGGTCTGATGGGTTAATGGGGCCTATGCTTCAGGTCTGAGGGGAGGTCTGATGGGTTAATGGGGCCTATGCTTCAGGTCTGAGGGGAGGTCTGATGGGTTAATGGGGCCTATGCTTCAGGTCTGAGGGGACGTCTGATGGGTTAATGGGGCCTATGCTTCAGGTCTGAGGGGAGGTCTGATGGGTTAATGGGGCATATGCTTCAGGTCTGAGGGGAGGTCTGATGGGTTAATGGGGCCTATGCTTCAGGTCTGAGGGGTAATTTTCAGGTCTGTAGAAACCATAATGTTTCCATCTACTTGACACGTGAAGTGTCAACTACTTCGTCAGCCACTGTGGCCTTGCACGTGTGTGTGTCTGTCTGTCTGTGTCTGTGTGTGTGTGTGCGTGTGTGTGTGTATGTATGAGCATGCGTGCCAGCCACTGTGGCCCTGCACATATGTGAGTGTGTGTGTGTGTGTGTGTGCAAAATACTATGTGACTCTATTATTATCTAATAATATGTAATATTTCTCCAGGTATGCATGGTATAAAGTGTAGTATTAACAGGCTGTATGAGGGACCAGATACCAGATAGATACTTTATGATGTTACTTTATGATGTTACTTTGACTGAAACAACAAAGTCATTCAGCTGTATCAACACCTCTAAGACTCAAGTCATGAGGTGTGACTTCCTCATGTGGTGTGGGTCCATCTCAGTCTGGATGAGTTCCACATCTGGAGTCTAACATTACCCATCAGACCTTGAGATGGACTAGTTCAAGTCAAGAGCTGTGAACTGTTAACATGAGAGTGCAGGGCAGTAGTTGTGCTTGTATCCTTTATGGTTGTGTGTACCTGTCATACTAACTGATATCTGCATCAGAGACCCAGCTACTCTGACCCTGTTACTGACAGACCCAGCTACTCTGACCCTGTTACTGACAGACCCAGCTACTCTGACCCTGTTACTGAAAGACCCAGCTACTCTGACCCTGTTACTGAAAGACCCAGCTACTCTGACCCTGTTACTGAAAGACCCAGCTACTCTGACCCTGTTACTGACAGACCCAGCTACTCTGACCCTGTTACTGAAAGACCCAGCTACTCTGACCCTGTTACTGAAAGACCCAGCTACTCTGACCCTGTTACTGAAAGACCCAGCTACTCTGACCCTGTTACTGACAGACCCAGCTACTCTGACCCTGTTACTGACAGACCCAGCTACTCTGACCCTGTTACTGACAGACCCAGCTACTCTGACCCTGTTACTGAAAGACCCAGCTACTCTGACCCTGTTACTGACAGACCCAGCTACTCTGACCCTGTTACTGAAAGACCCAGCTACTCTGACCCTGTTACTGAAAGACCCAGCTACTCTGACCCTGTTACTGACAGACCCAGCTACTCTGACCCTGTTACTGAAAGACCCAGCTACTCTGACCCTGTTACTGAAAGACCCAGCTACTCTGACCCTGTTACTGACAGACCCAGCTACTCTGACCCTGTTACTGAAAGACCCAGCTACTCTGACCCTGTTACTGAAAGACCCAGCAACCACACACATAGAACTATACAGGATATACAATCATATGGACACACTCCCATATACCCACACACACATATATATATATATATATATATATATGCACAAATGTAAACTAATGTAAACATATACATACATTGACCACTACTAATGTTGATAAGTCTGATATTATGATGTTGGCATTACAGTACTCATATAAGAGCTAGTCACTGATTAGCTGAAAATACACACTCAGTACACAGGAAACTCACACTGACTTCCTGTTGCTGTTGCCATGGTGCTGCTATTCTCCTGATGATGAGCTCACATGTTTCACACTGAGTGCATCATATCTCTGTCTATGTCCTATTTGTTTTTCCCACTAATCCTGAATAAAAAGAGATTGGTAGATACAGAAATACATCCACAAAGATAAAGAACTACAATTGGTTTAGCTCTTTAACTACAATTGGCTTGGACATACCATGACAGCCTCTAGAGCATCATGGTTATTGTAGTTCCTTACTGAAGTTCCTGGCTGCCTTCAAGTCATGGTGTTGGTGAGGCCTAGATGTTTGGTGGATAAATAATAGTTTTGGGATGCCTCAATTAGCTCATACAGATCATGGTGAGAATTTAAATGTTATGATTACTGGATGTTCATCATTTGATAAATCAAACATTAATACTGGCAGGTTGCAGTTATAGAGGCCAACCTTAGGTCTCTGTCTCAAGATAGGTCTCTGTCTCAAGATAGGTCTCTGTCTCAATATAGGTCTGTCTCAGGATAGGTCTCTGTCTCAGGATAGATCTCTGTCCCAGGATAGGTCTCTGTCTCAGGATAGGTTTCTGTCTCAAGATAGGCCTCTGTCTCAAGATAGGTCCCTGTCTCAAGATAGGTCTCTGTCTCAAGATAGGTCTCTGTCTCAGGATAGGTCTCTGTCTCAAGATAGGTCTCTGTCTCAAGATAGGTCTCTGTCTCAAGATAGGTCCCTGTCTCAGGATAGGTCCCTGTCTCAGGATAGGTCTCTGTCTCAAGATAGGTCTCTGTCTCAAGATAGGTCTCTGTCTCAAGATAGGTCCCTGTCTCAAGATAGGCCTCTGTCTCAAGATAGGCCTCTGTCTCAAGATAGGCCTCTGTCTCAAGATAGGTCCCTGTCTCAAGATAGGTCCCTGTCTCAAGATAGGTCTCTGTCTCAAGATAGGTCCCTGTCTCAAGATAGGTCCCTGTCTCAAGATAGGTCCCTGTCTCAAGATAGGCCTCTGTCTCAAGATAGGCCCCTGTCTCAGGATAGGTCTCTGTCTCAGCATAGGTCTCTGTCTCAAGATAGGTCTCTGTCTCAGGATAGGTCTCTGTCTCAAGATAGGTCTCCGTCTCAAGATAGGTCTCTGTCTCAACAGTCTTTTCTTAGGGGGTCAAAATAGACACCAGAATGTTGGTGTGAAACCTGTTTGTACTAGTGCTGCTAGTTTGGTGTTGCTGTCAACAGTGACCAACTTAAAGCTGAATATTTTCCAGTGACGTCACGTTGGTGTGAAACCTGTTTACCTCGATGCTAGACCCTCCTCTTCATGTCACAACATGGGTTTCAGAGAAAAGGACCACAAGCTGAAAACTTTCCACTTGATCGAACCAATCGCTGCTCGTATGTCCTTTCATGGTAAAGTACATCTAGTCATGAACACGGAAATACGCAGCAATACGTTACTCAATGACCCAGCTACTCTCTGACAGTCACCATCAGACCATCAGACCACGAGATGGACAGGCTGGGTGTTGCTCTGATTGCATTCTTATGTGAGTAACTTGTTTTACTGGGCCTTATAGCTGGATGATAGCTGATTTCTTATGTGGTTTTATAGTTGACTAGATCTGTTATCTTATTATGTTATCTTATTATTGAGATATTGTGATGTTTGCTATATTTTTACATGCAGAGAACTTGATGATGAACCAAATGGCAATGTTCAGTTCTTCCTAACACTGTTCCTCTGCTACCTGTAGGTGCTGTTTCCTCCAGTCAGTTCATCCTAACACTGTTCCTTCCTCTTCTACCTGTAGGTGCTGTTTCCTCCAGTCAGTTCATCCTAACACTGTTCCTCTGCTACCTGTAGGTGCTGTTTCCTCCAGTCAGTTCATCCTAACACTGTTCCTCTGCTACTTGTAGGTGCTGTTTCCTCCAGTCAGTTCATCCTAACACTGTTCCTCTGCCTGCAAACATGTTAGTGGTGTTACAATGTTGCACAGCAGCAGCAGATCATTCGTTTGAGTGTCATTGTATCATTACACAGTGTCACTGTCAGTTATACTGTATTTCTACATGTGGTATTCAAATACGTTAGAAGACGGCAGCATTGAAACAATGTCCAATGCATAGTCAACTAGCAACCTACCCAGCCTACTGTGTTTCAGTGCTAACTGTTTAAATATCCCACTTATTAGTTTCTGCTGTTAGAGGCCATCAGTGGAGACAGTGGGGAAAATAGTATTTGTATCCAGCTTTTTCTGTCAAACCATGTGTGTGTGTCTATAGGTAGGTACATATACAATTAGGATTTTACTTTAAGGTGGAGTGTACAGTAACTGCCCATCTTGTTGTGAAGTGCATCTAAATATGTTGTTAATTGATCTCCTCCCCCTCTCCATTCTAGCACCATACGTTCTGTTGTTAATTGATCTGAGATTGATCTGAGAAAAAAACATCCAGTTGGGATCATTATGAAAAAGTTAATGTCACCACCATGGACTTTTAAGTTATGTAGCCGACCAATTGCTCATTTCTAGCCTACTGTGATACTTGTGAGTTTATCTGATGTCATTGACGATTTCTAACAGATACACCTTGATGTTGTTTTGTCCTGTTCTTACTTTACTTGAATAAACTCAAGTCTTGAATGTCGTTTGAAGTAATTTACTTCCATATAGGGTCGTCGTTTACAGACACAGCTGTAAGCTGAACTGACTCCAACCCTGACCCCTACCTGACCCCTACCTGACCCCTACCGAACTACAACCCTGACTCCAACCCTGACCCCAACCCTGACCCCTGTCTAATTTGTAATTTTCCATCACACCTGTTGAGTTGACTTGGGTAACAGACCTCTAGCTTCTACACCACATCCCCCCTTCTCCTGCTCTAACATGAGACCTCATCAGTACTCATTTTGGGTGCTGGTACTGTTTATATTTAGGTGCTGGAACATTAACCAATATTCTATAAGAGGTGAACTCAAGCAGTAGAAAGTTAGAGGTGATATTATAGGACACACTATGTGAAACATTGCTGCTCTGTCAGCAGTGTCCTGTAGGGTTTTTCTAATGGCAGTGTTTCCTGTATGTGGGTTTAACCACTGATCTATTTAAAAGTTTGTCACATCAGACAAGTAAGGAAGTAATGAGATAGAAGTCATATAGCCTAGCAGTATTTTCCACTATTCAGTCCACTCTTCATGACAGTAGACTTGTATAGCTCAGTGGAGCCCCAGTTAGAGACAGATATGATACCTGCAGTGATTGATGATCCTGTTCTGGAGCACAGGTAGGATGCTGTTATACTGATATACACTTGTGACAGTTACTGAGATATGATTTGATATTGTAAGATATATAATCATTTACAGGGCTAGTAAAAGAACATACAACTGGAAGCAGACAGTAAAAATATGTCTTAAAGCAGGACAACGATGTGATCACCTGTAAATGTACTTTACTGTAGCATAAATGTCCATCTGGGGACAGGCACTAATGTAAATGAAGATGTGATGGTCAACGTTCCCTCTAAACTGCGCGCGCAGCCCGAGACTGCCGTACAGACATATCAGCCCACAGAGAGAAGCATGATATTGAACTTCACTCAATTGTCTAGAGCAGTTTTCACCAACCGGTTGATCGCGATCCACTGGTCCATCTCCATGACATTCCTAGTGGATCGGCAAACATTTCTGTAAAAACCCACAATAAAGCCTTGTGGTCCTATTTTTTAAAATTTGTCTCGGGCTGTTGGCGGTCGGTGCACCTGATTCAGCTGCCCTGCGTGCCGGGTAGGTTGCCATTTTGAACTATTTAATGTGTCTGAATGTACAAACTGCCTCCCTGGCAGAGATAATCAACTCTCCCAGTGTCTACCAGTGTCTGTTGGATAGCAGACTAAACCAGGTTTTCCTCTAGAATTTTGCCTGTTCTCTATTCCATTTATTTTTTATCAAAAAAACTCCCTAGGCTGATGACAAGCATACCCATAACATGATGCATCTACCAACCTTAAACAAATGGCAAAAAAATAATATTTTGGCAGAAAATATACATGCATATGTGTGTGTGTGTGTGTGTGTGTGGTTTGTGTGTGTGTTGTATGGTGTGTGTGTGTGGTTTGTGTGTGTGTGTGGTGTATGGTGTGTGTGATGTGTGATGTGTATGGTGTGGTGTATGGTGTGTGTGGTTTATGTGTGTGTGTGTGTGTGTGTGTGTGTGTGTGTGATGTGTGATGTGTGATGTGTGTGTGTGTGTGGTTTGTGTGTGTGTGTGTGGTGTATGGTGTGTGTGGTGTATGGTGTGTGTGTGTGTGTGATGTGTGTGTGTGATGTGTGTGTGTGTGTGTGTGTGTGTGTGTGTGTGTGTGTGTGTGTGTGTGTGTGTGTGTGTGTCATTCGTCAGCTCCTATGTTGTGAAACAGTGAATCCTCCGTACAGCTTCAGACAGAATCAGAGAAACATCAACTGTCTTTATCTTACAGTCATAGACATGCTGAACAACATTGCCTTCTACTGCCCTGTACATCTCATTATCAGTCCTGTTTATGCAGGGTCTCTTACCGTAATCAGTTTTTTATATTTCATATTTAACCTTTAATTAACAAGGCAAGTCAGTTAATTAAGAACAAATTCTTATTTTACAATTGGATGGCTCAGATTACCGTGTCTGCGGTAATGTAACAGGCTTAAAAGAAAGATACTGCAAAATTGATAGTTTGAGATTTCAAAACGTTTAAAACCATGACTAGAGAGACTGTCAACGAATACAGCAAAGAGCTGCTGTTTTTATGACTGAGTTCATGTTTAGGTTCTTACTCAGCACTGTCAACCATTCGTATTCAACACTTTTATAACCATAAAATGCACATTCTACCTATTTCCAGTCAGTGCTACAACAAGCACTGCAGCTGTAATGAATGAGTAGGAAAGTGTATCTATAGGCTTGCATTGTTATTATTAGCGGCTTGGGTCTTTTTTAATATCGAGGAATATTTCACTTTCTCTGTTCATAGAAGTAACATGAATTTGTGCATGAGGTAGAAATAATGCGGTGCGACTGGGTTTCGCCATCAGCTGGTGTTGTAAACAACAGCCAACTTTCCGCGACATAGACATGTCTTATATGGGCAGAAAGCTTAAATTCTTGTTAATCTAACTGCAGTGTTCAATTTACAGTAGCTATTACAGCTAAAAAATACCATGCTATTGTTTGAGGATAGTGCATAACAACAAAACACTTTCATCACGGCAACTGGTTTGATACATTCACCTCTGAAGGTAAATAATGTACTTACATTCAGTAATCTTGCTCTGATTTGCCATCCTGAGGGTCCCAGAGATCAAATGTAGTGTAGTTTTGTTTGAAAAATCAATTTTTATATTCAAATGTAGGAACTGGGTTCTACAGTTTGACATCTGGCTCCACACCCACCCCGCCCGGCCATCTAGATGTGTGAAGGTTAGTGTTTATTCTGTATCATATGTGTCATTCCTGGGAGTGTGCAAACTTAATTGTTTTATTACCATAGCATTTTTGTATGTTCTATATAGTTATGTACTTTAAAATTCAATTTGGCACATTTGGGAAAACTCCTGGCAGACTTGATACAAAATATTGTGAGGTGATGTAATTCTTCACTGGATCAGTCTGAAACGTTGCACACACACTGCTGCCATCTGGTGGACAACATCTAAATTGCATCTAGAATCCTCATCACTGTCTGGCTTCCTCTTGCATTTCAAAGATAATGCACCAAAAAAAATATGCATGTTTTTTTGTTAGTATTATCTTTTACCAGATCTAATGTGTTATATTCTACTACATTATTTTCACATTTCCAAACATTTCTAAGTGTTTCCTTTCAAATGATATCAGACAAGGCTCCGCTGATAGCCAGGTGTAGCAGTGGTAAGGTGTTGGGACTGCTGTTGGGACTCTGCTGTTGGGACAGCTTTGTATAGGGCCTAACAGTTCGTGGGCACCATTTGTCACTGTTATAGTGCAATTGATGTATTGTTTAGTGTTGTGTTGTGTAGTGGCTTTGCTGGCATGCATCCCACATTTTATTTATTTTTGCAAGATTTAATAAAATCGCCACTGGTGTTTGATGAGGATATACCTCCCTATGTAAAGTTGGGATATATAAGATACGCCGTAAGAGCGTTCCTGTAAAAAGTGTAAGAAGTTTGGCCTTGTGTCAAGTGTTTGCAGACGGAAGGAATATGTTATTGAAGAGTCTGTGAATGTAAAATGTTGGAACTGTGGTGGGGATCATACTTCCGAATTCCCTGAGTGCCCTGTTAGGGTGAAAGAGGTTGAGGTGTCAAGGATCAGGGCTGTACAGCAAATCTCCTATGTGGAGGCGTTGAAGGGAAAAGAGGCCACAGTTCTGAAGAAGATATGGCGGTGGATGCACCACAACCAGTTGCACATGTTATACATCAACCAAGTGATCTGGATACACTTATTGTGAAGAAGGTGGATTTTGTAGCATTTATAGCCACAGTTATTAATTGTACTGCACAGGTGTCCAAGAAGCTGGACATCATTATATCTGCAGCCGATATGTTTTTGCGCCTTCAAGACTTAACGGCAGAAGCACTGCAAGGACTACTGTCGCCAGGAAATGTCCCGAAATCACAGGATCCTTCTGAGCCTGTATAGGGACCTGGTTAAAATAGAAAAGCTGGCTGATTTTAGTTTCATTAACATTTCGTTACTGAATTGTATGGAATTTGTTATTTTATTAAATGTGTATCATTTTTGGATCGGTATTATCCACCTGTACAGTAGGTGGCAGAATGCACATATAATTGTTGCGAACGTCAAGAAGAAGAAGAAGAAGAAGAAGAAGAAGAAGAAGAAGAAGAAGAAGAAGAAGAAGAAGAAGAAGAAGAAGAAGAAGAAGAAGAAGAAGAAGCTTGCGTCCTTATTCCAGCATACCTGGAAGCTGCGGAGAAAGGAACAGAAACAAACAATCAATCAGAGCGCTCATCCAAACCATTGATAAGTACAATACATCTCACTTAAATGAAACATGAAAGCTTGTCTGCGTATTCCTTATACCATACTGTTACTGAAGGAAGGTAAGAATAATGTATGAACTGATTTTAAAAGTCATGTAAAACAAGAAACCTGAGTGGTAACGTTAGATCTCAAAGTGATCTTGACTCCAAGGTTGGTGACCACTGTTCTAGAGTTTTCCCTGTTAACACTATCAACGTGTCCCTTTACTGTGGCAAATGTGATCAAATCAATGCAATATTAGCCACTTTCAATAAAACACACCGAAACAGAACGCATCGGAGTAGGATTCTATTGCATTGACACGCACGACTCAGCCCGTACTCTACACAGACCGGTGCGGCATAACCAATATGAGATGCAGTAGGCCTATATGCAAATATACCATTGCCATATATGGATCTGTTCCATTCACTTTGAATTGGAATGTAGGCCTACATTGAACACCACACATTGGCTGCTACTGTATGATAGAACAGCTACAGTTGAAGTCGGAAGTTTACATACACCTTAGCCAAATACATTTAAACTCAGTTTTTTCACAATTCCTGACATTTAATCGAAGTAAAAATTCCCTGTCTTAGGTCAGTTAGGATCACCACTTTATTTTAAGAATGTGAAATGTCAGAATAATAGTAGAGAGAATGATTTATTTCAGCTTTTATTTCTTTCATCACATTCCCAGTGGGTCAGAAGTTTACATACACTCAATTAGTATTTGGTAGCATTGCCTTTAAAGTGTTTAATTTGGGTCAAACATTTCGGGTAGCCTTCCACAAGCTTCCCACAATAAGTTGGGTGAATTCTGGCCCATTCCTCCTGAAAGAGCTGGTGTAACTGAGTCAGGTTTGTAGGCCTCCTTGCTCGCACACGCTTTTTCAGTTCTGCCCACACATTTTCTATAGGATTGAGGTCAGGGCTTTGTGATGGCCACTCCAATACCTTGACTTTGTTGTCATTAAGCCATTTTGCCACAACTTTGGAAGTATGCTTGGGGTCATTGTCCATTTGGAAGACCCATTTGCGACCAAGCTTTAACTTCCCGACTGATGTCTTGAGATGTTGCTTCAATATATCCACATAATTTTTCTTCGTCATGATGCCATCTATTTTGTGAAGTGCACTAGTCCCTCCTGCTGTCATGATCGTTTATAGACGGGACGGACCAAGGCGCAGCGTGATATGCATACATGTTTATTTATACTGAATAAACACCACGACAAAACAACAAATGAAACGAAACGTGAAGTCCAAGGTAGACAAACAACATACCTCACACGGAACAAGATCCCACAACCCACTAGTGCCAATAGGCTACCTAAGTATGGTCCCCAATCAGAGACAACGAGCTACAGCTGCCTCTGATTGAGAACCACCCTGGCCAACATAGATCTAGACGATCTAGATCTAAACCTAGAAAATGCAACATAGAACATACCACACAGAAAATACACACCCTGACTCAACAAATACGAGTCCCCAGAGTCAGGGCGTGACACCTGCATCAAAGCACCCCCACAGCATGATGCTGCCACCCCCGTTCTTCACGGTTGGGATGGTGTTCTTCGGCTTGCAAGCCACCCCCTTTTTCCTCCAAACATAACGATGGTCATTATGGCCAAACAGTTCTATTTTTGTTTCATCAGACCAGATGCTATTTCTCCAAAATGTACAATCTTTGTCCCCATATGCAATTGCAAACCGTAATCTGGCTTTTTTAATGGCGGTTTTGGAGCGGTGGCTTCTTCCTTGCTGAGCGGCCTTTCAGGTTATGTCGATATAGGACTCGTTTTACTGTGGATATAGATCATTTTGTACCTGTTTCCTCCAGCATCTTCACAAGGTCCTTTGCTGTTGTTCTGGGATTGATTTGCACTTTTCGCACCAAAGTACGTTCATCTCTAGGAGACAGAATGTGTCTCCTTCCTGAGCGGTATGACTGCTACGTGGTCCCATGGTGTTTATACTTGCTTACTATTGTTTGTACAGATGAATGTGGTACCTTCAGGCATTTGGAAATTGTTCCCAAGGATGAACCAGACTTTTTTCTGAGGTCTTGGCTGATTTCTTTTGATTTTCCCATGATGTCAAGCAAAGAGGCACTGAGTTTGAAGGTAGGCCTTGAAATACATCTACAGGTACACCTCCAATTGACTCAAATGATGTCAATTAGCCTATCAGACGCTTCTAAAGCCATGACATCATTTTCTGAAATTTTCTGAAATTTTCCAAGCTGTTTAAAGGCACAGTCAACTTAGTGTATGTAAACATCTGACCCGCTGGAATTGTGATACAGTGAATTATAAGTGAATTAATCTGTCTGTAAACAATTGTTGGAAAAATTACGTGTGTCATGCACAAAGTAGATGTCCTAACCGACTTGTATAGTTTGTTAACAAGAACTTTGTGGAGTGGTTGAAAAACAAGTTTTCAACCTAAGTGTATGTAAACTTCTGACTTCTTCAACTGTCAGGCCGTCTAAGTATACAGTTTGATGCGTACGCAGTGGTGGAAAAAGTACATACTTGTAATACTTCATAAAAAGAAAAGATACCTTAATAGAAAAAGACTCAAGTGAAAGTCACCCAGGAAAACACTACTTGAGTAATAGTCTAAAAGTATTTGGTTTTAAATATACTTAGGTATCAAAAGTAAAAGTATAAATCATTTCAAATTCTTTATATTAATTTATGGATAGCTAGGGGCTATCCCCAACACTCAGATATAATTTACAAATGAAACGTGTGTTTAGTGAGTCCACCAGATCAGAGGCAGACACTCCTAACCGCTAAGCTACCTGCCACCCCATTCAAAATGTAACAAGTACTTTTGGGTGTCAGGTCAAATGTATGGAGTAAAAAGTACATTATTGTCTTTAGGAATGTAGTGAAGTAAAAGTTGTCAAAAATATAAATAGGAACGTAAAGTACAGATACCCCAAGTAAGTAAATATTTAATAATTGTGCAGTTCTCGATACTGTGTGGCTTTATTATATATCCTAGTCAGTAAATACATATCTTCAGGGGTACCTTACTTATTAGGTGGAGGCACTGCACTACATTATTTATGGTTAGGTCCATACATCTTTACACACATTAACCTTCACATTCTGACTACTTACAGACCACCTAGTCTAATAGTCCTGCCACACACCTAGATACTAGGTCCAAACTGATAGGAACTCAGGTCCCTCAGAAGAGAGGGTTACATGAACCTAGGGGAAAGTTCACCCTGGAGCCTACAGACTTCACTGTAGTTTGGTGGGAGTATGACACATGAAATATTATCACCTTCATATTACCCAGGCCTAGTACAGTATTTCATCCTGTCAGCTAGTTGTGTCCTCTCTCCTGGCCTCCTTTGGGTTTTGAGTAGGAGCCGAGGAGAGCGGAGTCGAGTAATCAAGGAAATGCAATTGAGATCTTCCCATAGAGTCGGCCCCAAATACTACCCTATTCCCTATAAAGAGCACCACTACCCAAGTCCTTAGGTTAAAGTTCACCAGAGCCATTAAACCATGCAGGTACTCCAGGCACCTGTCTCCTGCTGCTGCTGCCCCCTAGGGGTGGGATGTGGGTATTGGACATGGTCTTACTGTGGTCTAAGCCCCAAGGTGAAGTTTCCACTAGGTACAGATCAGGATCTGCTTCCCCTCCCCCAATCCTAACATCAACCATTAGTGGGGAAAATCCCAAACTGACCCAAGATCAGTGTCTAGGTGCAACGTCCCCCTACTCCATCACACCCCTCTTGTTGGTGGAGAGAAAATGATGCAGTTTCCCCCCCCACCCCCATGTTGGGTGCTGGTACTGTTTATATTTAGGAGCTGGAACATTAACCAATATTCTATAAGAGGTGAACTCAAGCAGTAGAAAGTTAGAGGTGATATTATAGGACACAATATGTGAAACTTTGCTGCTCTGTCAGCAGTTTCCTGTGGGGTTTTTTCAAAACAGATCAGTTTGATGTAGTTAGTTGGGTTCAACCACTGAGTCAAGATAAGTTGCTAAGAAGTTTATCTCACATCTTATAAAGTAAACTCATCTGCAAAGAGAGGTTCACCTTTCCACGGAAGGGGAATGTGTGTACACATGGGTGTTGTTGCATCATACCAACTATAAGCCTATCTTCCCCATCACATCACGTGTGTTGTTGCACCATACGAACTATAAGCCTCTGACCTATGAAATGAATGATTTAAAAAACAGACAAAGCAAAGGTATTAAATTAGATATAAACTCATCTGCAAAGAGAGTTACACATTTCCATGGAAAGGGAATGTACACTAAATGACCAAAAGTATGTGGACACCTGCTTGTCGGACATCTCATTCCAAAATCATGGGCATTGATATGGAGTTGGTCCCCCTTTGCTGCTATGACAGCCTCCACTCTTCTGGGAAGGCTTTCCACTAGATGTTGGAACATTGCTGCGGGGACCTGCTTCCATTCAGCCACAAGAGCATTAGTGAGGTAATGGTAAATATACATTGCTGCATGGATTTTTTCCGTTGGGCTACCAGATGGTGAAGCGTGATTCATCACTCCAGAGAACGCGTTTTCAATGCTCCAGAGTCCAATGGCGGTGGGCTTTACACCACTCCAGCCGATGCTTGGCATTGCGCACGGTGATCTTAGGCTTTTGTTCGGTTGCTCAACCATGGAAACCCATTTCATGAAGCTCCCGACTAACAGTTCTTGTTCTGACGTTGCTTCCAGAGGCAGTTTGGAACTCGTAGTGAGTGTTGCAACCGAGGACAGACGGTTTTTACACACTACCCTCTTCAGCACTCGGCGGTCCCGTTCTGTGAGCTTGTGTGGCCTACCACTTCACGCTGAGCCGTTGTTGCTCCTAGACGTTTCCTTTCACAATAACAGAACTTACAGTTGACCTAGGCAGCTCCAGCAGGGCAGACATTTGACAAACTGACTTGTTGGAAAGGTGGCATCCTGTGACGGTGCCACGTTGAAAGTCAATGAGCTCTTCTGTATGGGCCATTCTACTGCCAATGTTTGTCTATGGAGATTGCATGGCTGTGTGCTCGATTTTATACTCCTGTCAGGAAGGGGTGTGGCTGAAATAGAATCCACTAATTTGAAGGGGTGTCCACATACTTTTGTATCTATAGTGTGTGTACACACGTGTGTTGTTGCATCATACCATCGATAAGCCTATCTTCCCCATTTACATCATGAAAGGTCATGTTGATGTTAATTTAACCTCAGCCTCTCTCTCTCTCTCTCTCTCTCTCTCTCTCTCTTCTCTCTCTCTCTCTCTCTCTTTCTCTTCAGATCTCCAGGCTCAAAGCATCAGTCCACCAGGTAGGTAGAGTATAAATCTACAGTGATTATAGCAGTTCAATATTAGTGAAGTTTATTATCCCACATGGAGAAATTCATGTGTCCATACACACCATTCTAAAACCCAATAACAAGTACTGTTTTATGGAACTACTAATACTTGTCAACCACAAAGCATTACTGCTGTTAGAATAACAGAAGCCCTGTCATAATCTGTCCTCACCACTGTGTTTTCCTCTCTGCTGTTTACAACTGAACACTCAGTCAGACTGGTGAATGGGACCACTTCCTGTTCTGGGAGAGTGGAAGCCTTCTACAGAGGAGAGTGGTCAGGTCTATGTTCTACATGGTGGTGGAGCATGAGAGAGTCTAAGGTTATATGTAGAGAGCTGGGCTGTGGGAATGCTGTAGCTGCATCTAGAGGACCTCTGTTTGAAGATGGAAGAGGAGGAGCCACGCTATGGAGTTGCAGTGGAAATGAGTCTACTATTATAGAGTGTGACACCATAGGAGGAGGACCTGGTTTCTGTAATGGTGAATATTATCATCATGTGATCTGTTCAGGTAAGACACTGGTAATATTGAGAGATTTGATTTGTACATTATACAAGATTAGCATATATCATGTTTTATGTTTTTTTCATTTCATTTAAAGAGAGGTAGAGATGTTAGATGTATTTAAACATTACATTTGTGTTTGTCATATTGGTTTATGGGAGATGTGCATGGGCAGATCATTGTAGTTCAGATGTTACTGAAGTGAAGCTGCCTGATGGATGTCCAGCTGTTTATTTTCTATAAAGTGAAGTGAACTTATTCCTGTCTCCTGCCTGCATTATTCCCAACCCTGTCCTGAGTGACTAAGAACCCATTTCTACCTCTTACAGTATCAAACATAGCAACCTACAATCTTTTATCCAACATATTTGTGTTTAGTCCTTGACAGTGTCATCAACAAAACTGATTGAATGTTCCACCAACTCTTTTTCTCCAGAGTCTGTGCAGCTTGTGGATGGAGCTGGTCTCTGCTCTGGGAGACTGGAGGTGAAGTCCAATCAGTCCTGGGCCTCAGTGTGTGAAGCTGACTTTGACCAGCAGGATGCAGAGGTAGTCTGTGGGGAGCTTGGCTGTGGGGCTCCTGCAGCTCTACAGGGGGGGCTCTATGGAGAAGGTGAGGGTCAGACCTGGGATAAAGAGTTCCAGTGTAAAGGCAATGAGTCCCTTCTCCTGGACTGTGACACCTCAGACAGAAAAAACAACACCTGCATACCTGGTAATGCTGTTGGACTCACCTGCTCAGGTAAGAAACAGTTTGTCACTCAATCAACATTGTTTCTCGCCTGGAGTGAAGAATATGAGAGGCAATATACAGTGGGCTCCAAAATTACTGGCACCCCTGTTTGGCAATGCACAAACAATACTTACAAAAATATAAACAATATAATTATAGAGAGAAACTGAAAATACCAACATGTGAGAAATACTGTACTATATTAATGTTCCAATGGAACCCACCAAAATCATTTATTGATTAAATTAAAAATCAATGTCCTCCAAATCAAGGTTTCACAATTAATTGCACCCTTAAAGATTATTGTAAATAACATCTACCAAAATTAAACCAGTGTTAAGTGAATATTTTAATCTCAATGGTTGGACTCAACTATTTCAGTGTCTCTGTGCGTCTCCCAAAAGGTTGTAATGCTTTTGGATCAATAAACAGACAGAGTCCCGGTCTGCATAGTCAGGCCTTTATTCATTGAGAATTCTGTTCATCACAATTTCAGAGTCCATCTTTTATACTCACACGTCATACAAAAATCCCACCCCTTTTAGGCAGGCTGTTTTCCTCTGCTCTCCTAACCATCAGGTCACACACACATGTTCTTATCATAGGCTGCATTCCTTAGTTATCGCCGTCCTCATACTCCTTAAAAAGCCTAACCGTTTCTCTCCTCCCTTAATTGGGAGGCCTCTTTATCTTGGTTTCCCAGTTGTCTGTAGCCAGTTCTCCTTGTCCTTTGTTATCTTGGTTTCCCAGTTGTCTGTAGCCAGTTCTCCTTGTCCTTTGTTGTCTGGTCTAACTCTTAATCACATTGCTAAATAGTAGCTCAATGTCATAGTCTTTACTGGTCCTACACTCACATATTCTAACACATTTCACACAGTTTCAGGGTGTAATAATTAGTCATTAATAATTATTCTATCAACCAGGAATTAAATTCCACTTATTTAAGTGTATCTAAGTCTTAAGGAACTATATTGAGCCATTACATCACTTCCTGTTTCACTAGGATATAAAAATGAGGTAACACGCATACAATATCCCTTTGTCATCCAACACCATGAAGAAAACAAAATAACTGGCAGTTCAAAAGAGACAGATGGTCGTAGACCTTCATAAATCTGGTAATGGCTACAAGAAGATCCACAAACGATTGAATATACCACTGAGCACTGTCAGGGCAATTATTAAAAAATAAAAAAGATATGGAACAGTTGAAAACCTCACGGTAGAGGACGCAAATGCATTTTGCCCCCCAGGATAGGGAGGAGGATGGTGAGAGAAGCAACAAAATCCCCAAGAATAACTGTGAACGAATTGCAGGCCTTGGTGGCGTCTTGGGGTCACCAGGTTTCAAAAAGCACCATCAGACGCCACCTCCACAACCACAGGCTCTTTGGAAGGGTTGCCAGAAGAAAGCCCTTTCTGACCCCAAGACACAGATGCAAGCGCTTTGAGTTTGCCAAATGTCATTTACATTATGACTGGAAGAAGGTGCTCTGGTCAGATGAGACCAAAATTGAACGTTTTGGTCAGATACAGCATCGACATGTTTGACGTCGAAACAGAGATGCATACAAGGAGAGGCACCTCATACCCACTGTGAAATATGGTGGTAGGTCAGTGATGATTTGGGGCTGTTTTAATTCCAGAGGTCCAGGGGCACTGGATGGCATAATGAATTCCACCAAGTATCAGGCAATTTCGGCTGACAAAGAAGGCTGGGATTTGGCCGTAGGTGGACATTCCAACAAGACAATGACCCAAAACATACCTCAAGATCCACACAGAAATGGTTCTGTGACAAAAAATATATATATTCTGCCATGGCCATCTAAGTCAGACCTCAATCCAATCGAAAATCTGTGGGCTGATTTGAAGATGGCAGTTGATAAGCGCAAACCCAAGAATGTGAAGGATCTTGAAAGGATCTGCATAGAGGAATGGTCCAAAATCCCTCCAAATGTGTTCCTTAACCTTGTCAAACATTACAGGAAAAGACTCCATGCTGTTATCCTTGCCTGAGGTGGTTGCACTAAGTACTAAATGAGGAGTGCCAATAATTATGAAACCTTGATTTAGGTGACTTTTATTTTGTATTAAATAATTGTATGATTTTGGTTGGTTCCATTGAAACATTAATAAAGTACAGTATTGTTTATATTTTTTAATGTATTGTTGGTGCAGTCAGGGGTGCCAGTAATTTTGGAGCCCACTGTAGATGTGTTTTAGTGTGAAAATAGTAACATTACTGTCTCTCTCTCTTCTCTCTGTGGTCCTCTGTAGCTCAGCTGGTAGAGCACGGCGCTTGTAACGCCAAGGTAGTGGGTTCGATCCCCGGGACCACCAATACACAAAAATGTATGCACGCATGACTGTAAGTCGCTTTGGATAAAAGCGTTTGCTAAATGGCATATTATTATTATTATTCTTTTCTCAGAGCCTGATGATGTGAGGCTGGTGGGAGGAGGCAGTCGCTGTGCTGGTGGAGTGGAGCGGTACGACCAGGGAGAGTGGAGGACTGTGGGAGCTGATGACAGGAAGAAGGAGGCTGTAGCTGCAGTAGTGTGTAGACAGCTGGGTTGTGGCTCCACTGTTTCAGTTCTACCTGGAAACACCACTAGAGGGATTAGAGTTGTCTGTTCTGGGTCTGAGCCTTCACTGAGGGAGTGTGGGAGAATTTATGATCTCCTTCCTGGACCCACAGTGATCTGCTCAGGTAATAACAAGATACACTATATGGCCAAATGTATGTGGACATTAGTGGATTCGGCTATTTCAGCCATACCTGTTGCTGATAGGTGTATAGAATTGAGCACACAGCCATACAATCTATAGACCACCATTGGTAGTAGAATGGCCGAAGAGCTCAGTGACTTTCAACGTGTCACGTCTAGGAGCAACAGCGGCTCAGCCGTGAAGTGGTAGGCCACACAAGCTCACAGAACAGACCGCTGAAGCGAGGAAGCGTCAAAATTATCCTCAGTTGCAACACTCACTACCGAGTTCCACATTCTTTTGGCCATGTATTAAATCTCCTTCCTGGACTCACAGAGATCTGCTCAGGAAATATCAAGATATTATAATTATATTCAACTGATTTCCTTCATTCATACAACTTCCTCTGCACCTCTCACGATGACTATTTAGCTTGTAAATCTGCATTGCAAAATAGATCACTCAGTCAAGTAGGAATCAAATACAACTTAAATATCGCAGAATGCTTTTGTATTTGAGTGTTATCTCAGTGAATAACTCTACTCACTGCCACTGTCACATGTCATGTTATTGTCATATCTAAATGAGGAAAGTAGTTGAGGAGCTACGTTTTCTTTTTCTCTCCTCTTGTTCCAGATGTCCTGCTTCAGCCTGATATCAACATATGTTGTCTCAGTGACTGTAGGCCCACTACTCATGTTGCCCTGTGAGGGAGGGTGGCTAGCACTGTTACATGCTGATGTTATTGTCATATCTATAGGAAACTAGTTGAAGAGGTTTTTCTTGTTCTCTTTTATTGTTACAGATCTCCTGGTCCAGCCTGATATCTCCCTGACTGACTCAATGGGAGGGATCTCCAGGGGCCACCAGGGGCCCGAAGTGTTTAGGGGCTACAACTTCACCATCACCTGCTCCACTCAGCCACAGTACCCAGGAGGCTCCTTCCTCCTCACGTTCACCGGCTCCAACAGAACCCAGACCCAGCCAGCTGTCAATCACTCTGCTGCCTTCCTCTTCCCTGCTGCAGATGACTCCCACCAAGGGAACTACAGCTGTGTTTATGACAATTATGTTTTCTCTCATAACTTCTTCTCTGAGAGTGAGCTCCTCAACCTCACCGTTACAGGTAACTGAACATGAACCAGACTTCTAACTTTGTCATTGACAGATTTCCCACAGATCTATATGATGATGACCAGTCCCCTCATCAAAGGTGTTTCTGTTTGCAGCCTCTCCTCTGCCAGCCTTCATCATCAGACACGTTGTAGTGCTGCTGATCCTACTGACAGCCATCACCACCATCTACCTGTACTACAAGGTAAAGACATTTACTCAGACGTTACAAGTCATTTAAATGTTTGTGTCTTTGAGCAGGGTTCAGATTCTACATTGGTCTATATCTGTGTTTTAAGGTGTGTGATTAACCAGATGTGTATCTTTGGCTTGTGTTGCACTATCTCAGGTAATGTACTGATTATGAGAGAACGAGAACGAGAGAGTGAACGAGGGAGAGAATGAGAGGGAGAGAACGAGAGGGGGAGAGAACGAGAGGGAGAGAACGAGAGGGAGAGAACGAGGGGGAGAGAACGAGAGGGAGAGAACGAGAGGGAGAGAACGAGAGGGAGAGAACGAGAGGGAGAGAACGAGAGGGAGAGAACGAGAGGGAGAGAACGAGAGGGAGAGAACGAGGGGGAGAGAACGAGGGGGAGAGAACGAGGGGGAGAGAACGAGAGGGGGAGAGAACGAGAGGGAGAGAACGAGAGGGAGAGAACGAGAGGGAGAGAGAACGAGAGGGGGAGCGACACGGACAGAGAGAGAGAGCGAGACACCAGTGGCAAGGTGACTGTGAACATGGATGTGTATCAAACAGGCACAACGACAGTACAGGGACAAAGTATGAGCAATTCAACGGCTCATACACAAGACGTATGTGGCAGGGACTCCAGACAATCCCAGATTATAAAGGGAAAGCTTGCCACGTATGGGACACGACGCCTCGCTCCCAGACAAGATAAACACCTTCTTCTCCCACATTGAGGATAACACAGTGCCACCGACGCGTGTGGTGAAGGTAGGCAGCAACACCTCTGCCACCCTGATCCTCAACACAGGGGGCCCATAGGGGTGCGTGCTCAGCCCCTTCCTGTACTCCCTGTTTACCCTTGACTGCGTGGCCACGCACGTCTCCAACTCAATCATCAAGTTTGCTGATGACACAACAGTGGTAGGCCTGATTAACAACAACAACGAGACAGCCTACAGGGAGGAGGTGAGAGCCCTGGCGGAGTGGTGCCAGGAAAATAACCTCTCGCTCAACGTCAACAAAATGAAGGAGTTGATCGTGGACTTCAGGAGACAGCAGAGGGAGCACGCCCCCATCCACATCAACGGGGCCACAGCGGAGAGGGTGAAAAGCTTCAAGTTCCTCGGCGTGCACATCACTGACAACCTGAAATGGTCCCTTCACACAGACAGTGTGGTGAAGAAGGCGCAACAGCACCTCTTCAACCTCAGGAGGCTGAAGAAATTCGGTTTGGCCCCTAAGATCCTCATGAACTTCTACAGATGCACCACTGAGAGCATCTTGTCGAGCTGTATCACCGCCTGGTATGCAACTGCACAGAATGCATCCTCAGGGCTCTCCAGAGGGTGGCGCGATCAACCCAACACATCACCAGGGGCACACTGGCTGCCTTCCAGGACATCTACAGCACCCGGTGTCACAGGAAAGCCAGGAAGATCATCAAGGACCTCAGCCACCCGAGCCACGGCCTGTTCACCCCACTACATTTTACATTTTAGTCATTTAGCAGACGCTCTTATCCAGAGCGACTTACAGTTAGTGAATACATATTTTTTTTATACTGGCCCCCCGTGGGAATCGAACCCACAACCCTGGCGTTGCAAACACCATGCTCTGTCAACTGAGCTACATCCCTGCCGGCCATTCCCTCCCCTACCCTGGACGACACTGGGCCAATTGTGCGCCGCCCATCAGTCTCCCGGTCGCGGCCGGCGGCGACAGAGCCTGGATTTGAACCAGGATCTCTAGTGGCACAGTTAGCACTGCGATGCAGTGCCTTAGACCACTGCGCCACTCAGGAGTACAACCACTACCATCTAGAAGGAGGAGACCGTACAGGTGCATTAAAACTGGGACAGAGAGACTGCGACAGCTTCTATCTCCAGGCCATCAGACTCTTAAACAGTCACCACTAGCCGGCCTCCGCCCAGTACCCTGCCCTGAACTTTAGTGACTGTTACTAGCTGGCTACCACCCGGTACTCTACCCTGCACCTTAGAGACTGCTTCCCTATGTACATAGTCATGGAACACTGGTCCCTTTAATAATGTTTACATCCTGTTTTACCCACTTTATATGCACAGTGCAGTCAGGAAGTATTCAGAGCCATTGAATTTTGTACACATTTTGTTACGTTACAGCCTTATTCTAAAATTGATTAAACCTATTTTTTTCCTCATTAATCTACACACAATACCCCATAATGACAGTGAAAACAGGTTTTTAGAAATGTTTGCAAATGTATTGAAAAGGGAAAAAAAAGAAATACCTTATTTACAAAATAATTCAGACCCTTTGCTATGAGACTCGAAATTGAGCTCAGGTGCATCCTGTTTCCATTGATCATCCTTGAGATGTTTCTACAACTTTATTGGAGTCCACCTGTGGTAAATTCAATTTATTGGACATGATTTGGAAAGGCACACACCTGTCTATATTAGGTCCCACAGTTGACAGTGAATGTCAGCGCAAAAACCAAGCCATGAGGTCGAAGGAGTTGTCGTAGAGCTCCGAGAGGATTGTGTTGAGGCAAGAGGCACAGATCTGGGGAAGGGTACCAAAACATTTCTGCAGCATTGAAGGTCCCCAAGAACACAGTGGCCTCCATCATTCTTAAATGGAAGAAGTTTGGATCCACCAAGACTTTTCCTAGAGCTGGTCGCCCGGCCAAACTGAGCAATCGGGGGAGAAGGGCCTTGGTCAGGGAGGTGACCAAGAACCCGATGGTCACGCTGACAGAGCTCCAGAGTTCCTCTGCGGAGATGGGAGTATCTTCCAGAAGGACAACCAACTCTGCAGCACTCCACCAATCAGGCCTTTATGGTAGAGTGGCCAGACGGAAGCCACTCCTCAGTAAAAGGCACATGACAGCCCGTTTGGAGTTTGCCAAAAGACACCTAAAGACATCAGACCATGAGAAACAAGATTCTCTGGTCTGATGAAACCAAGATTGAACTCTTTGGCCTGAATGCCAAGCGTCACGTCTGGAGGAAACCTGGCACCATCCCTACGGTGAAGCATGGTGGTGGCAGTATCATGCTGTGGGGAGGTTTTTCAGTGGCAGGGACTGGGAGACTTGTGAGGATTGAGAGAAAGATGATGAACCGAGCAAAGTACAGAGATCCTTCATGAAAGTCTCTGAATGTCCTTGAGTGGCCCAGCCAGAGCCTGGACTTGAACCGGATCTAACATCTCTGGAGAGACCTGAAAATAGCTGTGCAGTGATGCACCACATCCAACCTGACAGAGCTTGAGAGGATCTGCAGAGAAGAATGGGAGAAACTCCCCAAATACAGGTGTGCCAAGCTTGTAGCGTCATACCCAAGACGAGTCAAGGCTGTAATCGCTGCCAAAGGTGCTTCAACAAAGTACTGAGTAAAGGGTCTGAATAATTATGTAAATGTGAAATTTCCGTTTCTTATTTTAATACATTTGATAAATGTCTAAAAATCAGTTTTTGCTTTGTTATTATGGGGTATTGTGTGTAGATTGATGAAGAAAAAAAAACAATTTAATCAATTTTAGAATAAGGCTGTAACGTAACAAAATGTGGAACAAGTCAAGGGGTCTTAGTACTTTCCGAAAGCACTGTATATCCTGTATTCTAGTCATGGCTCATCCTATATAACTACTGCTGTACACACTTTTCCTATCCACATACTGTCTATACTGTCTTTACACACCATTATATGTATATATACACTGAGTATACCAAACATTAGGAACACATATTTACAGTATATATATTTATATTCCAGACTCTGACACTGCTCATTCTGATATTTATTAATGTAATGTATTTTTCTGGATTATGTGATTATTTATTTTGTTGCTAGGTATAACTGCACTGTTGGAGCTAGAAATACAAGCATTTCGCTGCAACTTCGATAACACCTGCAAATCTGGGACAAATACATTTGATTTGATTTGAAATGTCTGACTCTTGGTGCTGTGTCTCCCTAGACCACCAGGAGGCAGAAGAGAGTGAACAGGGTGAGCAGCATGGATCTTTATGTTGATGCCAATGCCATGGAGATGGTCTCTCTGAGCTCCAGAGCTGAAGCTGGACCGGGAGAGGAGAGAGCAGCCCAGGGGACTGAGTAGGAGTAGAATGATGCTGACCCTACATGCTGATCTTAGGTCAGTTTTGTGTTTTAAATCTATGGTCAGCAGTGGACTGGTGTTTAAAATGTGGGGACAAACCTTAAGTGGTTCTAATTTTAATAACACAAGTTAAGAATTAGTTTATCTTTTTATAACCTTGGAAGAAATCTGTTTTGTACCACCATGGTACCATGGGGTTTTGGTAACATGGGGTTTTGGGTAACATGGGGTTTTGGTAACATGGGGTTTTGGGTAACATGGGGGTTTTGGTAACATGGGGTTTTGGTAACATGGGGTTTTGGTAACATGGGGTTTTGGGTAACATGGGGTTTTGGGTAACATGGGGTTTTGGTAACATGGGGGTTTGGTAACATGGGGTTTTGGGTAACATGGGGTTTTGGTAACATGGGGTTTTGGTAACTTTGGGTTTTGGGTAACATGGGGTTTTGGTAACTTTGGGTTTTGGTAACTTTGGGTTTTGGGTAACATGGGGTTTTGGGTAACATGGGGTTTTGGGTAACATGGGGTTATGGGTAACATGGGGTTTTGGGTAACATGGGGTTTTGGTAACATGGGGTTTTGAGTAACATGGGGTTTTGGTAACATGGGGTTTTGGGTAACATGGGGTTTTGGTTACGTGGGGTTTTGGTTACGTGGGGTTATGGGTAACATGGGGTTTGGGGTAACATGGGGTTATGGGTAACATGGGGTTTTGGGCAACATGGGGTAACATGGGGTTACGGGTAACTTGGGGTTTTGGTAACATGGGGTTTTGGGTAACATGGGGTTTTAATTATTTTTAGAGAGTAGCTCAATTAAGTCTGTTTTGTGTTCCAGAATGTATTGCTGCTTTTAGCTTTTGTCTTTATGTCTTTATCTTATTTAGTGTTTCTCTTAGATTCTTTATCTTGAAGTGTTTCCATTATTAGTCCATGTATTATTATAATCATCTGTTCATACTTAAATCAAGGGATCAACTTTTTCTCAAGTCATTTTGGTTTGTTGTTGGGGATTGTTGTGTTGTTTACCTCTCATGATGTTATTGATTATAAATGTTATGATATTGATTAGGATGTAGATTATTGTTATGATGTTAGTAGTATATAGATAATGATGTTATTGATTATAAATGTTATGATATTGATTAGGATGTAGATTATTGTTATGATGTTAGTAGTATATAGATAATGATGTTATTGATTATAAATGTTATGATATTGATTAGGATGTAGATTATTGTTATGATGTTAGTAGTATAGAGATAATGATGTTATTCTCTTATGATCTGTGGGTTACAGAGAAAGTATAGTACTTAGTGCAGGTCTGATATACAATAGATGGTGTTGTACAAATCAATCAATCAATCAATAAGTAACGTAAATGAATATTATTTTGTATTATATCATTACATTAAAGTTATTGTTGACAAGTGTTAATTCTACACTGAGTATACAAAACATTAAGAACACCTGCTCTTTCCCAGACATAGACTGACCAGTTGAATCTGGGTGAAAGCTATGAAGCGTTATTGATGTCACTTGTTAAATCCACTTTAATCAGTGTAGATGAAGGGGAGGAGACAGTTTAAAAAAAAAAGATTTTTAAGGATTGAGATAATTGACACATGGATTGTGTATGTGTTCCATTCAGAGGGTGAAATGGCAAGACAACAGATTTAAGTGTCTTTGAACAGGATATGGAAGTAGGGGCCAGGCAAACCGGTTTGAGTGTGTCAAGAACTACAACGCTGCTGGGTATTTTACGCTCAAAAGATTGCCGTGTGTATCAAGAATGTCCTCCACCCAAAGGACATCCAGCCAACTTGACACTGTAACGGATTCAGCCGAGGCTGCTCCTCCTCCTTGCTTGGGCAGGCTTCGGGGTTCGTCGTCCCCGGAGTACTAGCTACTACCGATCGGTGTTTGTCTTGTTTGGTCTTTATTGTTTACACCTGTTTCCCATTATGTTACATTGTATTCCCTTTAAGTACCCCTGTCTCTCATTGGTTGTTGTGTGTGGTTGTTTTCCGTGAGGTCGGCAGTTGCTGTTTTGTATGCGCGTATTGTTCCTCTCTGTTAGGAGGTTTGGTTTTGTATGTTCCTTTACTGTGTAGTAAAGTACGTCTGCCAGTAGCTCGGTGTCCTGCGCTTGACTTCGTTCACCGCATACACCTTGACAGACACAACTGTGGGAAGCATTGGAATCAACATGGGCCAGCTTCCCTGTGGAATGTTTTCGACACCTTGTAGAGTCCGTGCCCCGACACATTGAGGCTGTTCTGAGGGCAAAAGGTTGGGGTGCAACTCAATATTAGGAAGATGTTTCTAATGTTTTGTACACTCAGTGGATAGTTGATGTGAGTTCAGATAATGTTTTGTTGTTATGTTATTTACCCTTTCCAGATAAAGACCTGTTGCTCTCTAAACTGCCATGTAATCACTGAATGCTTTTAATAAACTCAGTATTGTGTGATTTCCCCTCCAGTTTTTTATTTCACAGTGGTCAAGGGGTTATTGATCATTAGTGATTCCATCAGTGACACCAAACATCAGCTCATCCCAGAGGTTCAGCACCTTGACCCTTAGTGACCTCTCCCCCAGACAGACAGACAGACAGACAGACAGAAGAATGTCAGAGGCAGAATTCTGCATCTTCATATCACAATAACATATTTCTAATGTATCTGGAGGTGGTCTGAATATCGCTCACACAGGACAACGACTCCCATTGTTAGGGACATAGACATGAGCATCTTGTCACTATATACAGATCTCTGGACGGGTGGATATACTTTTACACCTGCTACGTTTGGTTAGATACACACAGACCACATGACAGAGGAATGTACACAACACAACTACGAGAGGGACAGAGACAGTTGGTGAAAGTAGACATCATCTACTCTGAAGAACTAGTAAAATGATTTGTTCAGACAGTTCTGCAGTATACTTAGATAGGCTAGCTAAATAGAATGACTAAAGACAGTACAGTATGGGGAACACAGAGGAATGTGTTAATGTGACCAACGTATCACACCCTGAAAATTATAGGAATGTAATAGAATCATAAAACTACAATCTGATAATGTATTAAGTTTTATGCTAGCAGGAAACAGGATGTGAAACTAGACACTGAAGAACATGTCCCCAACTTAGGTGTCTGTGTAAGATACATATTTGCTCAGCAACAGACTATTTGGGTCTTAAAAAAAGAAGTGTGAAATAGACACAGGAAAAGACGACTAGGTTGCTTCTTCAAGCTTATAGAGAAAAGTTGCCTAAATATGGGCTAGGAGCTTTTTCATTGGCCCATTTAGGGGTGTAGTAAATGAATGAATGAACCTACTGCCCAATAAGGGGTCTTTGTTTAATTCATTTAAACTAGAGATTTACACCTCTGGGAGTTATTCAAAGATTTAAGAAGTAGTTGACTTCAACCATTGAGATAACAACATTCTCATGACAGAAACACATCTGTTTTTGGTTTTGAAATTTCCAATAAAAAGCTCTAAAACCATTGCAACTCAATTATTTCATAATGCATTTCATGTTTTTTTTTTATTATCGAATTTGAAAACCGTTATTTTTTTGTAATCGAACCAAAACCGAACAGACCTCAAAAAGCCGAATACAACAGGTGCAGACCTTACAGTGAAATGCTTACTTACAGCCCTTAACCAACAGTGCATTTATTTTAAACAAAAAAAGTAAAAATAAAACAACAACAAAAAAAGTGTTGAGAAAAAAAAGAGCAGAAGTAAAATAAAGTGACAGTAGGGAGGCTATATATACAGGGGGATACCGTTGCAGAGTCAATGTGCGGGGGCACCGGCTAGTTGAGGTAGTTGAAGTAATATGTACATGTGGGTAGAGTTAAAGTGACTATGCATAAATACTTAACAGAGTAGCAGCAGCGTAAAAAGGATGGGGTGGGGGGGCAGTGCAAATAGTCCGGGTAGCCATGATTTTCTGTTCAGGAGTCTTATGGCTTGGGGGTAGAAGCTGTTGAGAAGTATTTTGGACCTAGACTTGGCACTCCGGTACTGCTTGCCGTGTGGTAGCAGAGAGAACAGTCTATGACTAGGGTGGCTGGAGTCTTTGACAATTTTGAGGGCCTTCCTCTGACACCGCCTGGTATAGAGGTCCTGGATGGCAGGAAGCTTTGCCCCAGTGATGTACTGGGCCGTACGCACTACCCTCTGTAGTGCCTTGCGGTCGGAGGCCAAGCAGTTGCCATACCAGGCGGTGATGCAACCAGTCAGGATGCTCTCGATGGTGCAGCTGTAGAATTTTTTGAGGATCTGAGGACCAATGCCAAATCTTTTTAGTCTCCTGAGGGGGAATAGGCTTTGTCGTGCCCTCTTCACGACTGTCTTGGTGTGTTTGGACCATGATAGTTCGTTGGTGATGTGGACACCAAGGAACTTGAAGCTCTCAACCTGTTCCACTACAGCCCCGTCCACTACAGCCCCGTCTTCACTGCAGTTTGGTGGAGTGTGAAAGATGAAAAATGAAATATTTCCCTCTGCTGGCCAGAGAGCAATATTACACCTCAGGCCTACATGTACAGTACTGCATCATCCTGTCAGCCAGTTACACCATAACCCAGACACTCTGGGAGAATCTCAGCCAGTTACACCATAACCCAGACACTCAGGGAGAATCTCAGCCAGTTACACCATTACCCAGACACTCAGGGAGTATCTCAGCCAGTTACACCATGACCCAGACACTCTGGGAGAATCTCAGCCAGTTACACCATGACCCAGACACTCAGGGAGAATCTCAGCCAGTTACACCATGACCCAGACACTCTGGGAGAATCTCATCTGGTTAATCCATGACCCAGACACTCTGGGAGAATCTCAGCCAGTTACACCATTACTCGGACACTCTGGGAGAATCTCAGCCAGTTACACCATGACCCAGACACTCTGGGAGAATCTCAGCCAGTTACACCATTACCCAGACACTCTGGGAGAATCTCAGCCAGTTACACCATGACCCAGACACTCAGGGAGAATCTCAGCCAGTTACACCATGACCCAGACACTCTGAGAGAATCTCAGCCAGTTACACCATGACCCAGACACTCTGGGAGAATCTCAGCCAGTTACACCATTACCCAGACACTCTGGGAGAATCTCAGCCAGTTACACCATGACCCAGACACTCTGGGAGAATCTCAGCCAGTTACACCATGACCCAGACACTCTGGGAGAATCTCATCCAGTTACACCATGACCCAGACACTCTGGGAGAATCTAGGCCAGTTACACCATTACACAGACACTCTCTGACGGGGCCCATGTCCACCTCTCTGACGGGCCCTTTGTCCTTCTCTCATACGGGGCCCATGTCCTCCTCTCTGACGGGCCCCATGTCCCCCTCTCTGACGGGGCCTATGTCCTCCTCTCTGACGGGGCCCATGTCCACCTCTCTGACGGGCCCCTTGTCCTCCTCTCTGACGGGCCCCTTGTCCTCCTCTCTGATGGGGCCCATGTCCAGCTCTCTGACGGGACCCATGTCCTCCTCTCTGATGGGGCCCATGTCCTCCTCTCTGACGGGCCCCTTGTCCTCCTCTCTGACGGGGCCCATGTCCTCCTCTCTGACGGGACCCATGTCCTCATCTCTGACGGGGCCCATGTCCTCCTCTCTGACGGGGCACATGCCCACCTCTCTGACGGGCCCCTTGTCCTCCTCTCTGACGGGCCCCTTGTCCTCCTCTCTGACGGGGCCCATGTCCTCTTCTCTGACGGGGCCCATGTCCTCCTCTCTGACGGGGCCCATGTCCTCCTCTCTGAAGGGCCCCTTGTCCTCCTCTCTGACGGGCCCCATGTCCCCCTCTCTGACGGGGCCTATGTCCTCCTCTCTGACGGGGCCCATGTCCACCTCTCTGACGGGCCCCTTGTCCTCCTCTCTGACGGGCCCCTTGTCCTCCTCTCTGATGGGGCCCATGTCCAGCTCTCTGACGGGACCCATGTCCTCCTCTCTGATGGGGCCCATGTCCTCCTCTCTGACGGGCCCCTTGTCCTCCTCTCTGACGGGGCCCATGTCCTCCTCTCTGACGGGGCCCATGTCCTCATCTCTGACGGGGCCCATGTCCTCCTCTCTGACGGGGCACATGCCCACCTCTCTGACGGGCCCCTTGTCCTCCTCTCTGACGGGCCCCTTGTCCTCCTCTCTGACGGGGCCCATGTCCTCTTCTCTGACGGGGCCCATGTCCTCCTCTCTGACGGGGCCCATGTCCTCCTCTCTGAAGGGCCCCTTGTCCTCCTCTCTGACGGGCCCCTTGTCCTCCTCGCTGACGGGGCCCATTGTCCACCTCTCGACGGGGCCCATGTCCACCTCTCTGACGGGCCCCATGTCCTCCTCTCTGACGGGCCCCTTGTCCTCCTCTCTGACGGGCCCCTTGTCCTCCTCGCTGACGGGGCCCATTGTCCACCTCTCGACGGGGCCCATGTCCACCTCTCTGACGGGCCCCATGTCCTCCTCTCTGACGGGCCCCTTGTCCTCCTCTGTGACGAGGCCCATGTCCTCCTCTCTGACGGGGCCCATGTCCTCCTCTCTGACGGGGCCCTTGTCCTCCTCTCTGACGGGCCCCTTGTCCTCCTCTCTGACGGGCCCATTGTCCTCCTCTCTGATGGGCCCCTTGTCCTCCTCTCTGACGGGGCCCCTTGTCCACCTCTCTGACGGGCCCCATGTCCTCCTCTCTGACGGGCCCCTTGTCCTCCTCTCTGATGGGGCCCATGTCCACCTCTCTGACGGGTCCATTATCCTCCTCTCTGACGGGCCCCTTGTCCTCCTCTCTGACGGGGCCCCTTGTCCACCTCTCTGACAGGGCCCATGTCCACCTCTCTGATGAGCCCCTTGTCCTCCTCTCTGATGGGCCCCTTGTCCTCCTCTCTGATGGGGCTCATGTCCTCCTCTCTGACGGGCCCCTTGTCCTCCTCTCTGACGGGGCCCATGTCCTCCTCTCTGACGGGGCCCATGTCCACCTCTCTGACAGGGCCCATGTCCTCCTCTCTGACGGGGCCCATGTCCTCCTCTCTGATGGGGCCCATGTCCTCCTCTCTGACGGGGCCCATGTCCACCTCTCTGACGGGCCCCTTGTCCTCCTCGCTGACGGGGCCCATGTCACCCTCTCTGACGGGCCCCATGTCTTCCTCTCTGACGGGGCCCATGTCCTCCTCTCTGATGGGGCCCATGTCCTCCTCTCTGACGGGACCCATGTCCTCCTCTCTGACGGGGCCCATGTCCTCCTCTCTGACGGGGCCCATGTCCACCTCTCTGACGGGCCCTTTGTCCTTCTCTCATACGGGGCCCATGTCCTCCTCTCTGACGGGCCCCATGTCCTCCTCTCTGACGGGGCCTATGTCCTCCTCTCTGACGGGGCCCATGTCCACCTCTCAACGGGCCCCTTGTCCTCCTCTCTGACGGGCCCCTTGTCCTCCTCTCTGATGGGGCCCATGTCCAGCTCTCTGACGGGACCCATGTCCTCCTCTCTGATGGGGCCCATGTCCTCCTCTCTGACGGGCCCCTTGTCCTCCTCTCTGACGGGGCCCATGTCCTCCTCTCTTACGGGGCCCATGTCCACCTCTCTGACGGGGCCCATGTCCTCCTCTCTGACGGGGCCCATGTCCTCCTCTCTGACGGGCCCCTTGTCCTCCTCTCTGACGGGGCCCCTTGTCCACCTCTCTGACAGGGCCCATGTCCACCTCTCTGATGAGCCCCTTGTCCTCCTCTCTGATGGGCCCCTTGTCCTCCTCTCTGATGGGGCTCATGTCCTCCTCTCTGACGGGCCCCTTGTCCTCCTGTCTGACGGGGCCCATGTCCTCCTCTCTGACGGGGCCCATGTCCACCTCTCTGACAGGGCCCATGTCCTCCTCTCTGACGGGGCCCATGTCCTCCTCTCTGATGGGGCCCCTTGTCCTCCTCTCTGATGGGGCCCATGTCCACCTCTCTGACGGGCCCCATGTCCTCCTGGCTGACGGGGCCCATGTCCTCATCTCTGACGGGGCCCATGTCCTCCTGTCTGACGGGCCCCTTGTCCTCCTCTCTGACGGGCCCCTTGTCCTCCTCGCTGACGGGGCACATGCCCACCTCTCTGACGGGCCCCTTGTCGTCCTCTCTGACGGGCCCCTTGTCCTCCTCTCTGACGGGGCCCATGTCCTCCTCTCTGACGGGGCCCATGTCCTCCTCTCTGACGGGGCCCATGTCCTCCTCTCTGACGGGGCCCATGTCCTCCTCTCTGACGGGCCCCTTGTCCTCCTCTCTGACGGGCCCCTTGTCCTCCTCTCTGACGGGGCCCATTGTCCACCTCTCGACGGGGCCCATGTCCACCTCTCTGACGGGCCCCATGTCCTCCTCTCTGACGGGCCGCTTTTCCTCCTCTCTGATGGGGCCCATGTCCACCTCTCTGACGGGCCCCATGTCCTCCTCTCTGACGGGCCCCTTGTCCTCCTCTGTGACGGGGCCCATGTCCTCCTCTCTGACGGGGCCCATGTCCTCCTCTCTGACGGGGCCCATGTCCTCCTCTCTGACGGGCCCCTTGTCCTCCTCTCTGACGGGCCCCTTGTCCTCCTCTCTGACGGGCCCCTTGTCCTCCTTTCTGACGGGGCCCCTTGTCCACCTCTCTGACGGGCCCCATGTCCTCCTCTCTGACGGGCCCCTTGTCCTCCTCTCAAATGGGGCCCATGTCCACCTCTCTGACGGGCCCCATGTCCTCCTCTCTGACGGGCCCCTTGTCCTCCTCTCTGACGGGGCCCCTTGTCCACCTCTCTGACAGGGCCCATGTCCACCTCTCTGATGAGCCCCTTGTCCTCCTCTCTGATGGGCCCCTTGTCCTCCTCTCTGATGGGGCTCATGTCCTCCTCTCTGACGGGCCCCTTGTCCTCCTCTCTGACGGGGCCCATGTCCTCCTCTCTGACGGGGCCCATGTCCACCTCTCTGACAGGGCCATTGTCCTCCTCTCTGACGGGGCCCATGTCCTCCTCTCTGATGGGGCCCATGTCCTCCTCTCTGACGGGGCCCATGTCCACCTCTCTGACGGGCCCCTTGTCCTCCTCGCTGACGGGGCCCATGTCCTCCTCTCTGACGGGCCCCATGTCCTCCTCTCTGACGGGGCCTATGTCCTCTTCTCTGATTGGGCCCATGTCCTCCTCTCTGACGGGGCCCATGTCCTCCTCTCTGACGGGGCCCATGTCCTCCTCTCTGACGGGCCCCTTGTCCTCCTCTCTGACGGGCCCCTTGTCCTCCTCTCTGACGGGGCCCATTGTCCACCTCTCGACGGGGCCCATGTCCACCTCTCTGACGGGCCCCATGTCCTCCTCTCTGACGGGCCCCTTGTCCTCCTCTCTGATGGGGCCCATGTCCACCTCTCTGACGGGCCCCATGTCCTCCTCTCTGACGAGCCCCTTGTCCTCCTCTGTGACGGGGCCCATGTCCTCCTCTCTGACGGGGCCCATGTCCTCCTCTCTGACGGGGCCCATGTCCTCCTCTCTGACGGGCCCCTTGTCCTCCTCTCTGACGGGCCCCTTGTCCTCCTCTCTGATGGGCCCCTTGTCCTCCTCTCTGACGGGGCCCCTTGTCCACCTCTCTGACGGGCCCCATGTCCTCCTCTCTGACGGGCCCCTTGTCCTCCTCTCTGATGGGGCCCATGTCCACCTCTCTGACGGGCCCCATGTCCTCCTCTCTGACGGGCCCCTTGTCCTCCTCTCTGACGGGGCCCCTTGTCCACCTCTCTGACAGGGCCCATGTCCACCTCTCTGATGAGCCCCTTGTCCTCCTCTCTGATGGGCCCCTTGTCCTCCTCTCTGATGGGGCTCATGTCCTCCTCTCTGACGGGCCCCTTGTCCTCCTCTCTGACGTGGCCCATGTCCTCCTCTCTGACGGGGCCCATGTCCACCTCTCTGACAGGGCCCATGTCCTCCTCTCTGACGGGGCCCATGTCCTCCTCTCTGATGGGGCCCATGTCCTCCTCTCTGACGGGGCCCATGTCCACCTCTCTGACGGGCCCCTTGTCCTCCTCGCTGACGGGGCCCATGTCCTCCTCTCTGACGGGCCCCATGTCCTCCTCTCTGACGGGGCCCATGTCCTCCTCTCTGATGGGGCCCATGTCCTCCTCTCTGACGGGGCCCATGTCCACCTCTCTGACGGGCCCCTTGTCCTCCTCTCTGACGGGGCCCCTTGTCAACCTCTCTGATGGGGCCCATGTCCTCCTCTCTGATGGGGCCCATGTCCTCCTCTCTGACGGGGCCCATGTCCTACTCTCTGACGGGGCCCATGTCCTCCTCTCTGACGGGGCCCATGTCCACCTCTCTGACGGGCCCCTTGTCCTCCTCTCTGATGGGGCCCTTGTCCTCTTCTCTGGTGGGGCCCATGTCCTCCTCTATGACGGGGCCCATGTCCTCCTCTCTGACGGGGCCCATGTCCTCCTCTCTGACGGGGCCCATGTCCACCTCTCTGACGGGCCCCTTGTCCTCCTCTCTGATGGGGCTCTTGTCCACCAGCTCTTTGGTGTCTTCCTCTCCCTTGCTGTCTATCCTGCTCCATATTGAAAGACACTGGAAGTGTTCACACCCCCTTTTATATGGTGACTAATTGTGGTTCCCACTATGTGAAATCAATTAGTAATAATGAGTAGTCATTATGTATGTTCATCGTGTATCATACATGTGATTTAAATGTTTATACTTTACAAACAGATTTAATTTCTGTAGTTCTCTAAATCCATATATAGTCGACAAACCAGTTTAAAATATATAGCATTACCAAACGGTTAAGTGATTAACCATTACAGTTTTCCCCAATTGTTAACACACGTATGATGAAACTACATCTCAGATACTCAAAACTCAAAACACTCACTACCCTGGCATTAAAAGCGCCATGCTCTCTACCAATTGAGCTACAGAGGACTACATTGCAATTAGGGATCCAGATTTTGTCAAATTAATGTCAAAAGTAAATTTTTTGTTGAGGCATTTTAGCTAATCCTAACCCTTTTCCTAACTTTAACCTAATTATCCTAACCTGCTACGTTAATTCTCCTAAACTGCTGCACAA